>NW_027265275.1:0-6144 GCF_036320965.1 Panulirus ornatus
TGGCTCTTCCGTCTGCTCCTGGTTTAGAAAGTGCTGGAGGGGATTATTTATAGTATATATACATGGAGATATATATATATATATATATATATAGATATATATATATATATGAGCCTGATGGGTAAATAACCGGTTGTAGATCCGTGATCACCCCAAAGGGGAGCTGAAGGGTTATTGAGCATTGTATTCCAATAGTTCATTTCCCTATTAGGGGCTCATAATCTAGCGGTAACGCTCCAGGCCTGTAGCACATTGGGTCACGGGTTCGGATCGTGAGTGTTGGAGGTTTGGATGATATATATAAATATTGTGCTCATAGTTTGTATCATGTATTTAGTTGAGTTTGCCCAGAAACATACATTTGAATACGTTCTATATGGTGATTTTGTGATGTAGAAACATTTATTTTACATGGATATGTTAATTCTGGTTCGTAATTTTGTAATGTACAGCTGATAATTTTTGGAAGTGAATAATTAGTTGTAATGTATAGTTTTGTAGGAAAGTTTGGAAGTATGTCGACCAACCGATGGGCATCCGTTCTCTCTGGATGGCAACAGCCGTAGCATTGTGTTACATTTGTTGGTCAAAAACATCTCTCGAAACTTTCTACAATAACGCTCCATTACAACTAAGTATTCACTTACAAATATTATCATCTTGTACATTACAATAGTACGGAACAGTATTAACAATATTTCAATGTATATGAAATGTTTCATATCCACCAATTTCAGAAATATGAGGCCTTCAATGTATGTTTTTTTGGGTTAAATAATGTAAACACATGGAAGGTAATGAGAGCCACAGTATAATAACGATTTCAGATATGTCACAAACCAACAATGGTTTGTTAATATGTTAATTATAATGGAATAAATAGGTTAATATGTTGTACAGATATAAAAAAAATGAAAAAACTAAAAAAAAAAAGTTTGCCTGGTGTGAGATATCCGGAATTCACGACTTGTGTTTTATGAGGCTCACGGTCTGCCATTGAGCTAACCTCGGCGGTAGATATAATAAAAAAATAAAATCTTCTATTTGAATTGCTTAGAAATATCCCGACATTTTCTTGTTTTTGGGTCTTCGTCTGCTCCGGGATCTTAGAAGTGTCTGGAGGGGATTATTTATATATATATGTATATATATATATTATATATCTATATGCTCTTTATATATATTTATATTTGAGCCTGATGGAAAAACCGGTGTTGTTCCAGTTGATCACCAAGGTGAGATGAAGGGGTTTTCGAAGTACTTAGTAATCCATATAGTATTTGCCCTATTAGGGGCCGATCATATCCTAAGCGGGTACGCTCTCGCCTGTAGACATGGGTCCCGGGTTCGATCGTGAGTGTTGGAGGTTTGTATATATATTAAATTTTGTGCTCATAGTTATGTTCATGTATTTAGTTGAGTTTGCCCAAAAAAAATACATTTGGCATTCGTTCTTAATATGTTGAATTTTGTGATGTAGGAACATATATTTCACATGGTAAAATGTTTTTTGTTTCTTAAATTTTGTAATGTACAAGATGAAATATTTGTAAGTGAATAATTAGTTGTAATGTAATCGTTATTGTAGGGATAGTTAGGAAGTATGTCGACAAACGATGGGCATCGTTCTCTCTGGATGGCAACAGCCGTAGCATTGTGTTAATTTGTTGGTCAACAAATCTCGAAACTTTCCCACAATAAACGCTCCATTACAACCTATTAGTCACTTACAAATATTATCATTTTTTTCTTTTTTTTGTACATTACAATAGGTACGGAACAGTATTAACATCTTTCATGTATAAATAACTGTTTCTATATCACAAATTACGATATAAGAAGCCTTCAAATGTATGGTTTTTTTGGGTTAACTAAGTAAAAACCACATGAAGGTAAATGAGAGCACAGTATATAACGATTTCAGATAATGTCACAAACCACTTGGTCGTTTGTTAATTGTAAATTATAATGGATAAAATAGCTCTAAATGTTGTACAGATATAAAAACATGAAAAAACTAAAAATAAAAGTTTGTGGTGTGAGAATCGAACTCTACGACCTTGAGTTTGTGAGGCTCACGCTCTGCAATGTGCTAAACCAGGCGGTGGTAATATAATAATAAAAAAATCTTCTATTTTAATTGCATAGAAAAATCCCGACATTTTCTTGTTTTTGGGTCTTCGTTGCTCCTGGTCTTAGAAAGTGCTGGAGGGGAGTTTTATTATATATTATATATTTGTATGAATTATATATATATATATATATATATATATATATATATATAAATTTATGAGCCTGATGGGAAAATAAACCGGTTGTAGATCCAGTGATCACCAAGGTGCGATGAGGGTATTCGAGAAACATAGTATTCCAATAGTCATTTCCCATTAGGGGCATCATCATCTAGCGGTAACGTCCCGCCTGTAGCACATGGGTCCGGGGCGGGTTCGATCGTGTGTGTTGGAGGTTGTTATGATATATATATATTGTGCTCTAGTTTAGTTCATGTATTTAGTTTGCGTTTGCCCCAAAAAACCATACATTGAATACGTTCTTATATGTTGAATGTTTGTGAATGTAGAAACATTTATTTCTACATGAAATATGTTAATTCTGTTTCGTAATTTTGTAATGTACAAAGTTGATAATATTTGTAAGTGAATAATTAGTTGTTAAAGTATCGTTATTGTAGGGGAAAATTTGGAAGAATTGTCGACCAACGATGGGATCCTTCTCTCTGGTGGCAACAGCCGTAGCATTGTGTACATTTGTTGGTCAACACATCTCGAAACTTTCCTTAATAACGCTCCAGTACAACTTATTATTCATCTTACAATTATTATCTCTTTGTACATTACAATTAGTACGGAACAGTATTAACATATTTCATGTATAAATAAATGTGTCTATTTCACAAATTTCACGCTTATAAGAAGGCCTTCATGTATGTTTTTTGGATGTTAACATAAAGTAAACACATGACAGGTAATGAGAGCACAGTATAATAACGTTTTCAGATATGTCACAAACCACATGGTTTGTTGATATGTTAAAATTTTAATGGATTAAAAAAAATTTATATATATTGATATATTTATATATATTTTTATATACTATTTTAATATATTAATATATTTATATTATATGGCCCTGTTGGGAAATAACCGGTGTAGATTCCAGTTTGATCACAAAGGTGAGATGAAGGGTTTTCGTAGTACATAGTATTCAATAGTCATTTCCCTATTAGGGCCATTCATATTCCTAGCGGTAACGCTCCCGCCTGTAGCACATGTGGTCCCGGGGGTTTGATCGTGAGTGTTGGAGGTTTTTGTATGATATATATAAATATTGTGCTCATTAGTTTGTTCATGTATTTAGTTGATTTGCCCAAAAAACATAATTTGAATACGTTTGTATATGTTGAATCTTTGTGTTGTTGAAAACATTTATTTCTACATACTGTAAATATGTTAATTCTGTTTCGTATTTTTTTAATGTACAAGATGATATGATTTGTAAGTGAATAATTAGTTGTATGTGTTCTTTATTGTTGGAATGTGGAGTTAGTATGTCGCCAACCGTGGGCATTCCGTTCTCTTCTGGATGGCATCAGCCGTAGCATTGTGTACATTTGTTGGTCAACAATCTCAAAAACTTTCCTACAATAACGCTCCATTACAAAAACTAATTATTCACTTACAAAATTATTTTCTTCTTGTACATTACAATAGTACGGAACGTATTAACATATTTCAGGTATAAATAATGCTTCTAGATCACAAATTTCAACGATAGAAAAAAGTCTTCATATATGTGTTTTTTGGGTTAACTAAAGTAAACACTGAGGTCAATGAGGAGACAGTCTAATAACGATTTCAGATAATGTCACAAACCCACATTGGTTTGTTTATAAGTAAGTTATAATGGATAAATAGGCTAAATGTTGTATAGATTATAAAAACATAAAAAAAACAAAAAAAAAAAAGTTGCCTGGTGTGAGAATCGAAACTCAACGACCTTGAGTTTTATGAGGCTCACCGCTCTGCCATTGAGGAACCCAGGCGGGTAATATAAAAAAATAAAAACATCTATTTGAATTGTAGAAAATACCGACTTTTTCTTGTTTGCTCTTCCGTCTGCTACTGGTCTTAGAAAAGTGTGGAGGGGATTATCTTATTATATATATATATTAATTATATTATATATTTTATATATATATATATATATATATATATATATATGAGCTGATGGAAATAACGGTGTTAAGATCCAGTTGATCACCAAGGTGAGTTGAAAGGTAATCGAAGTTACATAGTATTCCTATTAGATTTCCTATTGGGGGCCCCGCTATCCTAGATAGGTAACGCTCCGCTGGTTGCACATCGGTTCCTGGGTTCGATCGTGACTGTTGGAGGTTTGTATGATATATGTAAATATTGTGCTCATAGTTTGTTATGATTTAGTTGAGTTTGCCAACAAAACCTTACTTTTGAATACGTTCTTTATGTTGATTTTGTGATGTAGAAACATTTATTTCTACAGGAAATATGTTAATTCTGTTTCGTTTATTTTGTAATGTACAAGTTGATAAGATTTGTAAATTTTTTAGTGAATAATTAGTTGTAATGTATCGTTATTGTAGAAATTTTGGATGATTATGTCGACCAACCGAGGGGCATCCGGTTTCTCTCTGGATGGCAACAGCCGTAGCTTTGGGGACATTTGTTGGTTAAAAACCATTCGAAACTTTCCTACAATAACGCTCCTTTACATTAATTATTCACTTACAAATTTATCATCTTGTACATTTACATTACTACGTGAACGTATTAACATATTTCATGTATAAATAAATGTTTATATATGACAAATTTCACGATATAAGAAGGCTTTCAAAATGTATGTTTTTTGGGTTAACTAAATAAAAACACAAGAGGAAATGAGAGACGTATAATAAAAACGAGTTCAGTTATGTCACAAACCACAATGTGATTTGTTAATATGTAAATTATGATGGATAATAGGCTAAATGTTCTACACATATAAAAACAAGGAAAAAAAATAAAAAAAAAAAAAGTTTGCCCGGACCAGGGGATTGAACCAGGGACCTCTCGATCTTCAGTCGAGTTTCTCCCGACTGAGCTACCCGGGCCTCAATTATATATAAATTTGGGGGGGTATTTATCTACCAAAAGTATTTTTTTGTGATTGTAGGTGTGATGATGAAGTAGGTGATGTGGTGTAGTTTGTAGCAGTTTGGTGGTGTGATGATGATGAAGTAGGACATGATGTAGAAGAAGGTGATGGGAAATTGGCCATGTATCATGATGGTGATATGGCAAGGCTCATATGATCATACCTTCCAGCTTGTTCACCCCGGAAATTTCTCTTATGATACTTCTACCAGTTTGGGTATGTTTTTGTTAGACTAAATATTACATTAAGAATAGTGTAATAAAAATAAAATTATTAATTTTAATAATGATTTAGATTTGTTATAGGTCCAGATGTGTAGCTGAAGCGGAAAGTGCGAAATATGGTACAAGTCAGCCATTACTGGGTCGACGATCATACTGAAAATTTTCTGCCTTTATTTATTATTATTATCATTCATCTGTGTGTAGTTGTTTTAAATATTTGTTTGTTTGTTGTTTGAGTAAAACTGTCTTTAGCTATGTGTTTTCCTTGAGAAATGTAGTTAATTGAGAGGTTCATAAAAGTGTCGAGGTCAACATGTATGTGTTATTTCTAGTAAAGTCGAGGTAGAATTTACCATGGCGTCTTGATGTTTTATGGTCCTGGCCAATAGATTTAATCACCACCACATAGGACGACTGGCTGACAAAACTAGCACAATTGGATATTATAACCCCTTAACTATGGCTGGTTCCTGGGGGCCTCCAGCCTTCCTTACGTTCTGATAAGATCCTTTTTATTTGTTTTTTTCAGAGAAACAAGACACGTGTTGCTTATCTGTAAAGTTACACACACACACATTTTTTCAAGATATGTCTGCAATAAAAGGTTCAAGCTGGAAAAGGTGTTCTATTTTTCGTTATGGGTTTGACTTGATATTGGGAATGAATGTTTAGCCTGTCTAAATTTGACAGTTGAGGTTATTTATTTGGATAGTGTTTCAGATTA
>NW_027265276.1:0-6758 GCF_036320965.1 Panulirus ornatus
TCCTTTGTTATGAGTCTAGCGCTCCAAGCCTGATGGGAATACATAGCTTCTTAAAGGTACCTTATGTTCTGGGGTTCCTTGGGTTAAAGTTCTTCACTGGGTATTTTACAGCATTCTTTAAGTTTTCCCCAGAGACACTCTGGCAAGAAAAGCCTATTTTCAGAAATGTAAGTTTTACCTTGTTTCAGGGTCACACCAACTTCCACTTTTCTTACCAATAAACTATGCTCAAAATGGTTGTTTCCTGCACTTTATGAAAGCTTCACCACTGGGAAAGTGGAGCTATGAATTTATGATTTGGAGTGGACGCTTCTGATGTTACTACCCTGTGCTGTGATTGGTTACTTACTGTATAGTGATTGCCTGTCTCTAACCATAACTACTGGCTTACAAGAGAGTATTTTCTGGAATCTAATGAATAAACTCTAGTGATGATTCATGCACATGCTGTCAAAGTCAACAACAATTCTGCTGAGCAAAAAATTATTTCATAATAAAATATGGGAGATCTAGGGGGCTAGACCTGAACCATCCGAGCAAAGTATCAGATTATGACCTCTTCTGTGACCTACAGTGTTCGGCACAAGTGCAACAACATTGTACCTAACCTGAGTAATACACAGTAATCATAAGACCATGTTGTACTGCTGCTTCTCCTGAAAGCTGCACAGACGTCGAGCGATAACTTGTGTGTGTTGCTTTGATTAAGTTCCTCACATCACGTGTCGTGGAAGATCATTAATCTTGAGTCAGAGAGACCAGGAAAGACATGATGAAGCCTCACCTGTGGACATACGTCCTGACAGACATCTGAGTCAAACGAAGGCCATATATTAACCAAAGATCAAGATGGACCTCTCTGTGTTGTTGCTATGGGCAATTCAAAGTAAAACGAGAAAATGTTCAATATTTTCAAAAATCCAAGAGAGAGAGAGAGAGAGAGAGAGAGAGAGAGAGAGAGAGAGAGAGAGAGAGAGAGAGAGAGAGAGAGAAGGGGGGGGGGCGAGAAGGAGGAGGAAGAGGAGGAGTTAAGAACTACATAATCCCACACTCAAATGTTCTGCACGTAAGGCTATTATCACAGTCGTCAGTATAGTTGGTTCTACCATTAGCTACATTACTAACTGTTTTTGTATATTCTCTTCCGATTTTCCTGATTCATCACTTCCCTCGGCTTACCTTATTCACTCTCCCTATATAACATTTAGATCCACCTTATGTGTAAGTGAAGGGTGTCCTGGTCCATGTTTCTAGTGGCGCCCGCCGCCTCTTTCGTGTTAAATTGCTGTTGCTGTTCCTCCTAATAGAGTGGTATCATAATGATCACATTGCTCTTTAATGTAGCAGTTCCTCTATTCCATCATCGTCCCACTGCAAAATTTGTATGGGTTTCCTCAGCTTCGTCCCCTCGATTGATGTATTACCTCGTCTCTATTTCCTCCTTCTCCGAGCCATCATCCTTGTCACGGTCACTCCACATCATCCTCGTCTCTCTAGTAACATTTCCTCCTCCCAACCATCATCCTTGCCACGGTCACTCCACATCATCCTCGTCTCTCTAGTAACATTTCCTCCTTCTCCCAGCCATCATCCTTGTCATGGTCACTCCACATCATCCTCGTCTCTCTAGTAACATTTCCTCCTTCTCCCAGCCATCATCCTTGTCATGGTCACTCCACATCATCCTCGTCTCTCTAGTAACATTTCCTCCTTCTCCCAGCCATCATCCTTGTCATGGTCACTCCACATCATCCTCGTCTCTCTAGTAACATTTCCTCCTTCTCCCAGCCATCATCCTTGTCATGGTCACTCCACATCATCCTCGTCTCTGGACTGATTATCTGCAACATTCTTGTCAAGTTGTTCTTTCTTGTTCACGTTTCTGTATCCTGTCTTACCATGATCCATTATTCCTACACATTTCGTTACATAATCGTGATCTGCAGACTCTTGTATCTCTCATTAACTTCCTCTTAGTAAGTCATAACCTTCATCTGTGTACTTGACTCACTCCGTTATGGTGTTCCTCCTCCTACTCCAGCTCACCATTATCATGCCCCAGTCGCCGGCTATTGTGCTCATTACCCAGTTTCAATCATAACGTTCATATTCCTTCACTTTCCTCTTTTCCTTCACATTTTGTTCCTTTTGCCCTCTTCCTCTTCTAAGAGTCAGTCAAAACGATTGAAATTTTTGAAGTATATTGTGATTTTAAGTCTCGTTCAAACTGTGTGCGTATATTTCATTGTATGTATATTGTACTACAATTGTATCATTCTATACGTAAGTTTAATTACATTTTCTTCAGTATATTTCATTTCATTTACTGATCTATTTTCTGACTACATGTTTGTGTAACTGTCTGAGGTGATGACCAGTATTACAGAGGAGCGAGAGACTTAAGGTTCAGGAAATACTGCCCGAGAGGGTGCTTGCTCCTCCCTGGACGCCTCCTGATATACATCTTGATGAAGGAAATTATCATCTGAGAAGGACCACATATAAAGATCACGAGCTCCAGATGTAGGATCACAGGAGAGGATCCCACATAGTGTAAGTCCCATATGGGGATCCAAGTGTTAGACTAGCGACTGTGCTGGTATATGTGGGTCCTTAGTCGGGTTACCAGGTGGTGAAAGTCTCAGGTGGGGATCCAAGTGTCAGACCACAGACTGTGTTCCTTAATGGTGGGTCACTAGTGGGTCGGGATATTACAGGGAGTAGGGGAGGTCATGGAGTGGGGGTCTGAAGAGGAGTGTTGCAGGTGTAGAGTGGTAAACAAGAGGTCCCAGGAGGTAAGGTGTCAGTAAGTGAGGGATCCCAGGTGGCGGAGGGCGTCATGGAAGCTTGATGGACCAGTGGTGGTCGTGAATGAGCTCAGGTGGTGAAATCAAGGGACATTGGTTCTGGTGGTGAGAGCAAGGCTCAGCGGTTGTAGTGAAGATCTCTAGGGATGACAGCTGGTGTTTCAGTTGTGATGATGGACGCTTCATGCAAGAGGGAAGCTGGTGTCTTGTGTAAAAGTTCCCAGTTTGTGAGAGCCAGATGATATGAAGGTGTCCAGGTTAGGAGACCTGAGGTGGAGGAAGTAAGGAGAACTGAAAGCGACAAAGTCCACATTATGATGAAGAGGAGGAAAGATGGTGAAATGTACCAGCTGGTTTGTGCATTTGTATTTATTATGTAAAATATGAAGATTAAAGTCACTAATTTTTTCATAAGTTATCGAAAATGATGGATGGAATACCAGTTCGCAATACGTATACGTTTTTCACTGTTGCAATTAAAATCATAGAAATAAGAAAACTGTCAAATTTATATTGCTATTGATGTGTCAGTTCTATTAGCATTTTCCTGCCTGTGTTGGTGTTAGTGGACTCAGCCACACACAGTGAGTCTGGCGCATACAAAACTTGTTTTCAGTTGCTTTACATTTTTTCCATATTTGTTAGCTTTAATGTTCGAGGCATCAAATCACTACAGAACAGCATAAAAAGTATATAAAAGTATATAAAAAGGCTGTATAATGAAGGTGGTAAGAACTTAGATAAAGTAGTTGGTTATAATGATAGCAGTCGTACAGGAAGTGGTCATTATGCCAGAGTCCTGACCATACACGTTAAATGTACATCATACAATGGAGTGATGTGACTGGTGTGTGCTGGTATCCCTGGCCAGGTTACTGTGTACACTCTTGCTCATCCTGTGAGCGGCAGCGCAGATGATCACAGAGCTCACAAAGGATATTGCATAAGCTGTCACAAAGTTGGTTCATTATACAAGTTTCATTACATACGTTACATAGTTTTTCATATCATAAGTTTTACCGTTTAGTTGCAGAAATTGGATGCAAACTTAGAATTTCAAGTATCTTGTTATTAACAACATAGTATGATATTTATTGCAAGATTGATTTAGACTTATCCGCCTTATGTCTTTCCCAACAACTATGGCCTCCAACATTCTAAAAGATAAGTTTTTCACTTCTTCCGAAATTTGTGAAAAAAATTCCTTGTCTCTTCTTTTTCGTTGTCATTAACATGTCTTTATTTCAATTAAGGCCCGGCCTTGATGTGGACTCTAGTCCGTGACTGAAGCCTTCAACGTAAAAGAAAATAGAACGCTTTATCTTTTCACATTATAACACATAATGTTCTAGCTTGCGTCCAAATCTTTGGCCACAGAATCTATAATTTACATGATTAACATCTTCAGGTAGACCAAAGCGCCTGTCTTCAGAGAGCCACTTATGATTTTTAAGGCTCCATTTTACATTGTTTCAAGTGTATTGATACTTCTTCCATCATGTAAAACTGAAGCTTGTGCGTGGTAATCTATCAGAGACCTAATATGAGCCAAGTATATCATTTCAACTATTTTTATATTTATACCATAAATATGACTGTGCCCAGCAGCAACTCTGAGAGTTCTGAGTCTAATTGTACATTGTCCATTCAGTTTTTGCACACCAGCTGCAGCACATGGGACTAAGGCACCAAGTTATTTAAAAGAGGAGAAATAATCAATGTTTTGTTTTTAATTTCAACTTTGATTGTCGGTTTATCAATAAAGACATTGGTTTTCTCTGCGGATAAAATGCAACCAAGACTTTCACAGGCTGTGTGTATGCAGTTAAGAACGGTTTGCATTTCATGATATGTTCTGGTGTGTACAAGAATATTATCAGCATAATTAATAGTGATATTCCTGGGAAATGATTTCAGTAATGAACTGATGTCACACTGTGCCCTTGAAACACCACAGAAGACTTTCTGTTGGAGAGATAGCCGAACATCCACTATAGGAGGAGGCCAAGTACACGCATTTTTACTGACTCATCTAAAGTACTTCGCCTATTAGCGGTATTAAATGCAAATCTTAGGACAAAAATGTGGTGCACTTGTGCCGTCTGTCCCCTTGAACTCCTAGTAAAGTAGTGATACAATTGTGTACATTTTTGCCATATGTCACAACCATAAAATCGTAAGCTGAGGTTCAGTTCCCATAATGAGGAAAAAAGGCTGGAATTTTTTTGTTCACCATTTCATCAAGTCAATATCATTGTAATTATGAATCGTACGGAAGGGTAGCTGTTCCACACGCCAAAAGCCTCTCGTAAACATGTGAAGGTTAATTTCAGGTGAATTTGATACTCTTTTTTACCTCCTCATTTTCCATTCATCTGTGACGAACAACCAGGTCATTAACTTGTGATTACGCTGTGAGACTAAGTCATATCCCGCCGTTACCAGCTGGTGCTATATATAAGATTACATTCTCTTGTCGTATATATTCCTGAGAATTCATGGTAGGATGATAGGATTCAGATGGTAATATTGGACTGTTTGATAGCAAAAAGTATGAGAGAGAGAGAGAGAGAGAGAGAGAGAGAGAGAGAGAGAGAGAGAGAGAGAGAGAGAGAGAGAGAGAGAGAGAGAGAGAGAGAGAGAGAGAGAGAGAGAGAGAGAGAGAGAGAGAGAGAGAATTTCCTTATTAAACATTAGTTAACCATAAAGTAAAATCTTGATCTTTTGTTTGAAAATTCAATCAATTTATATAAATCCATTTTGCATGATTTTCATTTGGATGATCTGATAAAGTTTATTTGGCGTGACTCAATCTTTTTGACACTGAGACAGCTTGAATTACCATTTTTCATACTCTTCACTTGGTGATGCATTTGATTATAGCTAAAGTGTGTGTGTGTGTGTGTGTGTGTGTGTGTGTGTGTGTGTGTGTGTGTGTGTGTGTGTGTGTGTGTGTGTATAACACAAACGTAGATGAATTTATACAGGTATGTATCATCGATACTGCGCTTGCTTGCATGAAGTTACCCCGTGCGTGAAAAGTTCCCATAGTCAAGGCAAGAACTTCTTACTTAAAGATAATTTACATTTCTCTGCTACTGAGAGTCGCCCAGCCTTGGGCTGCAGGAGGCTCTGGTAAGAGGTCTTGGTGAACACCAGGTCACTTACATAGACCTTGGTTGTGGGATGAATATAAACAAATAAGAAAATACCGTCTGTGTTCTCCATCGTCAAAGGATTCATTGATCATCAGAACAAGACCACACTGATCATTGTTATGGATGAAGACCAGCACAACAGCCTTGTTTACTGCTGGTGGAATTAGCAGCTGTGAACGTGGAGATCCAACGTGACTGGTCACATTGTAGTAACACTACAGCGGTAGTATCTGTGATGTAGTTATGAACCATTGACCCGCAGGGTGTATGTTGTAGTGGAAGAGCTGATATGTCAGCCATTGTGGTAACATTACAGCTGGGAAGTTACTTGTATACAAGGTCTTCGAGCGGTGGAAACTGTGTGTGTCACGGTCTTCCTCTGTCTGCCTCTCACATGATGCTCATTGTCTGGACACAATAGGATGGTCCTCAACACCTCCTGCCTGCTGCACGTGGACTGATGACACCACAATGTACAGCAACCACAACCGTCACCTGGAACAAATGTCAACATACCTCAGGCGGAGGACCTGGACTTCTGGATCTCTGAGTTTATTGTGCATTATTGTGCAGTGAATAATCACACCAAGACCATTTGCTGTTCTCGCATTCACAACATCTTTCATTCTTTTCTTCTCATCAGTCTTTGAAAATTACTCCCTCGGTGTCCATTTGGATGAAATGCTGTCGTACATATTTGCAAGATATCCACTGTAAGCAAGGTAGATCATTAACAGCCAATATTCACACAACATTTCCACCGTTCGAAATATTTCTATATTTGTTACTGTAC
>NW_027265277.1:0-6635 GCF_036320965.1 Panulirus ornatus
CATCCCCAAAGGGTATTTAAAGTAACTTTCCAAATGTTCTTTTTCCCTTTTGATGCCCTATGCCCCTGGGAAAAATTTCCCCTTTTGGGGGCGGGCCCAAAAAGGAAATTTAAAATAAACCTTTTTAATTTTTTCTTTTTTATTTTTGGAAAGCCCCCATGCAACTTAAATTTGGAAATTTGGGAACCCCCAAAGGGTATTTTTTAAAGGGGAAAAAATTTTAATAGGGGTCTTTCCCTTTTGATCCACTATTTTCCCCGTAAAAGGGCCTTTTAAGACCCAAAAGGGGGTTTTGATTTAAACCTTTTAAATTTTTCCCCTAAATTTTTTTGGGTGGCTCCAAAGCAATTCTCTTGGGCCCCTTTGGCATCCCCCCCAAAATGGTATTAAAGTAAAAACTTTCGAAATGGTTTTTTTTCCCTTTTGATTTATTTATGGGCCCCTGTAATGCCCTTTGGGGGGCCCAAAGGGGATTTAAACTAAAAACTTTAAAATTTTTTTTTATTTTTGGAAAGCCAAACCTATGCAAAGGTATTGGCTTTGGCACCCCTAAAGGTCCCGTTAAGTAAATTTTTAAAAAAATTTCTTTCCCCTTTAGATGCCACTTTCCCCTGTAAAGGCCTTTGAACGACGCCAAAGGGGTATTTTGATTAATCCCTTCAATTTTCCTCCCAAATTTTTCGATTTCGTCCATAGCAATTCTCTTGCCCTTTGGCACCCCAAATGGATTAAAGTAAGCTTTCCAAATGTTTCTTTCCCTTTTGATTGGGCCCCTATGCCCCTGAATTGCCCTTTTCGGCGGAAAGGGGATTTTTAAAAAAAAACCTTTAATTTGTCTTTTTATTTTTTTTATACCAAACCCTTTCAACGTATTTTGGGCTTTGGGGACCCCCAAAGGGTATTTTTTAAAATAAATTTTTTTAATTTGGGGCCCCTTTCCCTTTTTTTATGTCACTATTCCCCTGTTAAAGGGGCCTTTGAAGACCCAAAAGGGATTTTCAGGGTTAAATCCTTCCCCAAATTTTTCCCCTAAATTTTTTTGGGTTCCTCCAGCAATTCCCCTTTGGGCCCTTTTGGCATTTCCCCCCAAAGTTTTGATTAAAGTAACTTTCCCAAAAAAATTTTTTTTCCCTTTTAGGCCCCTAAAGCCCGTAATTGGGCCTTTTGGCCCGGGGCCAAAAGGGGTTTAAAATAAACTTTTTAATTTTGGGGCCTTTTTTTTTTGGATGGCCCCTTTCCCAAAGGGATTGGGCTTTGGGACCCCAAAGGGTTTTTAAGTAAACTTTTTAATTTGGGCTTTCCCCTTAGATGCCCCTATTCCCCCTTTTAAAAGGGCCTTTTAAAGACGCCAAAGGGGAAATTTTGATTTAAACCTTCAATTTTTTCCTTTTAAATTTTTGGGGTGCCTCCACCAATTCTCTTCCCCTTTGGGATCCCCCCAAAATGGATTAAAGTAAGCTTTTAAAAGTTTTTTCCTTTTGATGCCCCCTTTGCCCCGTAATTCCCTTTGGCGGGGCCAAAAGGGGGGTTTAAATTTAAATAAATTTGTTTTTATTTTTTGAATGCCCCCCCAGGAAAGGGTTTTGGAACTTTGGGGACCCCCAAAGGGGTTTTTTAATAAACTTTTAATTTGGGTTTTTTCCCCCTTTTTATCCACTAAACCCCTTAAAGGGCCCTTTTAAAAACGCCAAGGGGAGTTAGATTAAACCTTCCCTTTTCCTCTAAATTTTTGGGTGCTCCAGCAATTCTCTTGCCCTTTTTGGGAAACCCCCAAAAGGGATTAAAGTAAACTTCCAAATGTTTTTTCCCCCCTTTGATTCCCTATCCCCGTAAATTTGGGCCCTTTGGGGGGGCGCCAAAAGGGGTTTTTAAAATAAACCTTTAATTTTCTTTTTATTTTTTGGGGCCACCATGAAAGGTTAAATTTGGGCTTTTGGGACCCCCAAAAGGGGTTTTAAGGGAAATTTTTTAAGTTGGGTTTTTTTTCCCCTTTTTGATTCCACTATTCCCCGGGAAAAGGGGTTTGAAGAGCCAAAGGGGGTTTAGATTAATCCCTTTAATTTTCCTCAAAAAATTTTTGGTTTCCTTCCCGCAATTCTTTTGCCCCTTTTGGGATCCCCAAAGTGGGATTTTAAAATAAGCTTTGAAATGTTTTTTTTTCCCTTTTTTAAAGCCCCTATGCCCCTGAAATTTGCCTTTTGGATTAAAAGTAAGCTTTCCAAATGTTTCTTTCCCTTTTTTTAATGCTTATGCCCCTGTAATTGCCTTGGCGGCGCAAAGGGGATTTAAAAATAAAACTTTTAAATTTTTCTTTTTATTTTTGGATGCCACCTGCCAAAGGGATTGGACTTTGGCACCCCCAAAGGTTTAAGTAACTTTAATTTTTTCTCCTTCCCTTAATGCCACTATTCCCCTGTAAAGGCCTTTGAAGACGCCAAAGGGGATTAGATTAATCCTTTAATTTTCTCTAAATTTTGATGCCTCCACGCAATTCTCCCTTTCCCTTTGGCATCCCAAAGTGGCATTAAAGTAAGCTTTTAAATGTTTTCTTTCCCCTTTTGATGCTCTATGCCCCTGAATTGCCTTTGGCGCGCCAAAGGGATTTAAAATAAACCTTAAATTTGCTTTTTATTTTGGATGCACCATGCAAAGGGATTGAATTTGGCACCCCAAAGGAATTTTAAGTAAATTTTTTAATTAGGGTCTTTTCCCCTTTAGATACCACTATTCCCCTGTAAAGGGCCTTTGAAGACGCCAAAGGGGGTTTAGATTAATCCTCAATTTTCCTCTAAAAATTTTGATGCTCCACGCAATTCTCTTGCCTTTGGCATCCCCAAAGTGTATTAAAGTAACTTTCCAAATGTTTCTTCCCTTTTGGGTGCCTCTATGCCCCTGTAATTGCCCTTGGCGGCTCCAAAGGGGATTAAAAAAAAACCTTTAATTTGTCTTTTTATTTTGGATGCCACCATGGCAACTGTATTGGACTTTTGGCACCCCCAAAGGGTATTTTAAGAATTTTAAATAGGTCTTTTTCCCTTTTAAGCCACTATTCCCCTGTAAGGGTTGAAGACCAAAGGGGATTTAGATTAATCTCAATTTTTCCTAAATTTTTGGGTGCTACGCAATTCTTCCCCTTTGGCATCCCCAAATGGATTAAAGAACTTTCAATTTTCTTTCTTTGATGCCCCTATGCCCCTGTAAAAGCTTTGGGCCCAAAGGGGATTTAAATAAACTTTAATTTCTCTTTATTTTCCCAAAATTTTTTCCCCCCCGAAATTTTTTTTTTTCCCCCCCATGACATTTGGGGAAAACCGGGAAAATTCCTTTTTTTCCTTAAATTTTTCCCCCATGTTCCCTTGCCCTTTGGCACCCCCAAAATGATTAAAGTAAGCTTTTAAATGTTATCATTCCCTTTTTGTCCTTTTTATTGGGCCCCCGTAATTGCCTTTTGGGGGGCCAAGGGGGTTTAAAAATAAACCCTTTTTTTTCTTTTTTATTTTTTTGGTGCCCCCCTGCAATGAAATTTTACTTTGGCACCCAAAGGGGTTTTTTAAAATAAACTTTTAATTTGGGGCTTTCCCTTTACCCCTATTCCCCTGTAAAGGCCTTTTAAAAAACGCCAAAGGGATTTTGATTAACCTTCCCAATTTTCCTCAAAATTTTTTTGATGCGCCCGCAATTCCTTCCCTTTGGGATCCCCCAAAAGGGATAAAGTAAGCTTTTCCAAATTTCTTTCCCTTTTGAGCCCATGCCCCGTAATTTCCCCGGCGCCCAAAGGGGATTTAAATAAACCTTTTAATTTTTCTTTTTTTTTTTTGATCCACCATGCAAAGTATTGGGCTTTTCACCCCAAAGGGTATTTTTAATAAACTTTTTATAGGGGTTTTCCCCTTTTGATGCCACATTCCCCTGTAAAAAAGGGCCTTTAAGAAAGCCAAAGGGGGGTTTAATTAATCCTTCAAATTTTCCTCTAAAATTTTTTTTGGGTGTCTCCACCAATTCTCTTGCCCTTTGGGACCCCCCCAAATTTATTAAATAACTTTCAAAAATTTTCTTTCCCTTTTTGATCCTTATGCCCCTGTAAAATTTCCTTTGGCGGCGCCAAGGGATTTAAAAAAAATCTTAATTTGTTTTTTTTTTTGGAAGCCACCATCAAAAATTGGAACTTTTGGGAAACCCCCAAACGGCTGTTTTGTAAACTTTTTTTATTTTCTCTTTCCCTTTCAAAACCACTATTTTCCCCTTTAAAGGGCCCTTTTAAGACGCCAAAGGGGATAAAATTAATCCTTCAATTTTCTCTAAATTTTGGATGCCCCCCCCGCAAATTTCTTGCCCCTTGGCCTCCCAAAGTGGCATTAAAGTAACTTTCCAAAATTTTTCTTTTTCCCTTTTTATGCCTCTTGCCCCTGTAATTCCCTTTGGCGCGCCAAAGGGGGTTTGAAAAAAAACCTTAAATTTTTCTTTTTATTTTTAAAGCACCATCAACTTTTGGACTTTGGCACCCCCCCCAAAGGTTTTTTAAGTAAAAATTTTAAATAGGGTCTTCCCCCTTTAAAACCACTATTTTTCCCCCGTAAAGGCCTTTGAAGACGCCAAAGGGGGTTTAGGGTTAATCCTTCCCCTTTTTCCTCTAAATTTTTGATGTCCCACGCAATTTCTCTTTTTCCCTTTTTCATCCCCAAAAGGGGATTAAAGTAAGCTTTCGAAATGTTTTTTTTCCTTTTTTTATGGGTTACCACCCCCGTAAAAAGCCTTTGGCCCAAAGGGATTTAAAAAAAAACCCCCCCATTTTTTTTAATTTGGATGACCTGCAGGAAAGACTTTGGGGACCCTAAAAAGGGTTTTTAAAAAATTTTAATTTTTTTTTTTTTTTTTTCCCTTCAGAGGGCCACTACTTCCCCTTTTAAAGGCCTTTGAAAGACCAAAGGGGATTTAGATAAATCCTCAATTTTTTCCTCTAAATTTTGGGTGCTCCATGCAATTCCCTTCCTTTTGGCACCCCAAAGTGGCATTAAAATAAGCTTTCAAATGTTTTTTTTTTCCCTTTTTGCCTCTATGCCCCTTAATTTCCTTTTTGGCGCGCCAAAGGGATTTAAATAAAACTTTAATTGCTTTTTATTTTGGATCCCACCAAAGGTAAAGTATTGGGGCTTTGGCACCCCAAAGGGTTTTTTAAATAAATTTTAATTTGTTTTTCATTTCCCCCCCTTAGAACCCCTATTTCCCCTTTAAAAGGCCTTTGAAGACGCCAAAGGGGATTTTAATTAATTTCCCCTTTAAATTTTCCTCTAAATTTTTCGATCGGCCCCCTTTTCAAATTTTTGCCTTTTTGGCTACCCAAAGTGGCAAAAGTAACTTTTCCCCAAAATTTTTTTTTCCCTTTGAGCCCCCATGCCCTGTAAATTGTTTTTTGGGGGGCCAAGGGGGTTAAAAATAAACCTTTAATTTTGCCTTTTTTTTTTTTGGATGCCAAAGGCAACTTATTGACTTTGGCACCCCCAAAGGATTTTAAGTAACCTTTTAATAGGGCTTTCCCCCTTTAGATGCCCTATTCCCCTGTAAATGCTTTGAAACGCCAAAGGGATTTAGATTTAAACCTCAATTTTCCTCTAAAAATTTTTTTTGGATTCTCCCCCCCCATTCTCTTGCCCTTTGGCATCCCCAAAGGGTATTAAAGAAGCTTCGAAATTTTTTCTTTCCCCTTTTTATGCTTTAAAATGCCTGTAATTTGCCTTTGGGGGGGGCGCCAAAAAAGGGGATTTAAAAAAATAAATCTTTAAATTTTCTCTTTTTTTATTTTTGGATGCCAACCATGCAAAGGGATTGGACTTTGGGACCCCTAAAGGTCGTTAAAGTAAATTTTTAATTTGTCTCTTTCCTTCAGTGCCACTTTTCCCCTTAAGCCTTTTTAAACGCCAAAGGGGGTTTTAAAAATCCTTCAATTTTTCCTCTTAAAATTTTCGATGCGTCCATGAATTCTCTTTTTCCCTTTGGGATCCCCAAAAAGGATTAAAAATAAGCTTTCCAAATTTTCTTTCCCTTTTATCCTCATGCCCCTGTATTGCCTTTGGGGGCCCAAAGGGATTTTAAAAATAAACCTTTTTTCTTTTTTATTTTGGGTGCCACCTGCACTGTATTTCTTTTGGGGACCCCAAAAAGGGTTTATTAAAATTTTTAATTATTCCCCTTTTCCCTTAGATCCACTAAACCCCCTTTAAACCCCTTTTAAAAACAAAAAAAGGGGGTTTAAATAAATCCTTCAATTTTTCCCCTAATTTTCGATGCTTCATGCAATTCTCTTGCCCATTTGCATCCCCAAAGTGTATTAAAGTAAGCTTTCCCCAATGTTTCTTTCCCTTTTGATGCCTCTATGCCCCTTGTAATGCCTAGGCGTCGCCTAAGAGAGTTACAATAAACCTTTAATTTGTCTTTTTATTTTTGGATGCCACCAAGCAACTGTATTGGACATGGCACACCCAAAGGGTATTTACGTAAACTTTGATCTAGGGTCTTCCCTTTAGATGCCACTATTCCCCTGTAAAGGCCTTTCAAGACGCCAAGGGGATTTAGATTAATAGCCTTCAATTTTCCTCTAAATTTTTTGATGTCTCCACGCAATTCTCTTGCCCTTTGGC
>NW_027265278.1:0-6406 GCF_036320965.1 Panulirus ornatus
GGATAATCGACTGGTAGGATCCAGCACGGTATGGCACTATGTGCTTGTACTGGATAACACTAATGTAGTGGACTTATTACTGGTACTGGTAATCCAGCACAGGTATGTGCACTTATGACTGGTACTGGATAACACCATGTGTGGCGTTAATGCTGTACTGGTAATGGCACTAGCTGTAGGGACTTAGTCTGCACATGATACCACCAGTAGTGTGACTTATGTGCTGGTACTGGAAACCACACAGGTAGTGGCACTTATGCTGGTACGGATAACCAGCAAGGTAGTGGCACTTAGTCTGGTATGGAAACCGCACAGGTAGTGGCACTTTGTGCTGGTACTGATAACCAGACACAGGTAGTGGCTTATGTGTGGTACTGGATAACCATCAGAGTGTGCACTTATTGACTGGTACTGGATAACCCAGCAGGTAGTGGCACTTATGTGCTGGTACTGGATAACCCAGCACAGGTAGTGGCATTTGTTGGTACTGGATAACGCCCACAGGTAGTGGCACTTATGTACTGGTACTGGATACCCAGCACAGGTAGTGGCACTTATGTCTGGTACTGGATAACCAGCACAGGTAGTGGTTATGGTCGGTACGGATAATGCACAGTATGGCTTGTCTGGTACTGGATAACCAGCACAGGTAGTTTGTACTGTTGGTAACCTGCACAGTATGGCACTTATGTGGGATACCACACGGTGTATGTGTAACCAGCACAGGTAGTGGCATTATGGTACTGGTACTGGATAATCCAGCACAGGTAGTGGCACTTATGTGCTGGTACTGGATAACCCAGCACAGGTAGGCACTATGTTGGTACTGGATAACCAGCACAGTAGTGGGCATTATGTCTGGTACTGGTAACCGCACAGGTAGTGGCACTTATGTGCTGGTACTGGATAATCCAGCACAGGAGTGGCACTTATGTGGTACTGATAACCCAGCACAGTATGGCACTTATTGACTGGTACTGAAACCAGCACAGGTATGGCACTTAGTGTACGCAGTATGCGCACAGGTATGCCAGTACTGGTAGGACTTAGATGGTACTGGTAACCCACAGGTGATGGCACTTAGTTGTACAGGATCAGCACAGGTAGTGGCACTTATGTGCTGGTACTGGATAACCCAGCACAGGTAGGGCCATTATGTGTTGGATAACCAGCAAGGATGGCATTATGTACTGGATAACTGGATAATCCAGCACAGGTGTGGCATTATGTACTGGTTGGATAACCAGAGGTATGGTCGGATTATGTGCTGGTATGATAATCCAACAGGTAGTGGCACTTATTGTGGTACTGGATAACCAGACAGGTAGTGGCACTTATGTGCTGGTACTGGTAACCCAGCACAGGAGGATTAGTGGACTTATGTGTGGTATTGATGTTGGATACCAGGGTAGGGCACTTATGTGCTGTATGGATACCAGCACAGTATGGCACTTTGTATGGTACTGTACCCGCAGTAGTGCTTATGTTGGTAGGTACACACGGTAGTGGTTTGCGGTACTGATAACCAGACAGGTAGTGGCATTATTGTACTGGTAACACAACAGGTAGTGACTTATTGTGTAACAGAGTGGATTGGGTCTGACCACAGGTATGATATTCTGTACGGTAACAGCACAGTGTGCATTGCTGTACGATAACAGACAGTAGCCTTGTTGATGATACCAAATTTATGATAACACAGTAGATATCTCGAAACGCAAGTATGATTATGTACGGAACACAGGTTGGCTTTGTGTGTACGGATACCAAGTATGTAGTGGTAGTAACCAGCAAGTGTGACTAGTCTGAGGATACAGACGTTGATTATCGGTACGAACAAGTGATATGTGTAGATAACACACAGTTGCACTATCTGTAGGATACCACAGGTGATTAGTTGAGATAACGCGTGCATAATCCAGCACAGGTAGTGGCACTTATGTCTGGTACTGATAACCAGCACAGGTAGTGCACTTATGTGCTGTACTGGATAACCCGCACAGGTAGTGGCACTTATGTCTGGTACTGGATAACCAGCACAGGTAGTGGCACTTATGTACTGGTACTGGATAACCCAGCACAGGTAGTGGCACTTATGTGCTGGTACTGGATAACCCAGCACAGGTAGTGGGCACTTATGTACTGGTACTGGATAACCCCGCACAGGTAGTGGAACTTATGTGCTGGTACTGGATAATCCAGCACAGGTAGTGGCACTTATGTGCTGGTACTGGATAACCCAGCACAGGTAGTGGGCACTTATGTGCTGGTACTGATAATCCAGCACAGGTAGTGGCACTTATGTGCTGGTACTGGATAACCCAGCACAGGTAGTGGCACTTATGTGCTGGTACCTGGATAACCCAGCACAGGTAGTGGCACTTATGTGCTGGTACTGGATAACCCAGCACAGGTAGTGGCACTTATGTGCTGGTACTGGATAATCCAGCACAGGTAGTGGCACTTATGTGCTGGTACTGGATAACCCAGCACAGGTAGTGGCACTTATGTGCTGGTACTGGATAACCAGCACAGGTAGTGGCACTTATGTACTGGTACTGGATAACCCAGCACAGGTAGTGGCACTTATGTACTGGTACTGGATAACCAGCACAGGTAGTGGCACTTATGTCTGGTACTGGATAACCCAGCACAGGTAGTGGCACTTATGTGCTGGTACTGGATAATCCAGCACAGGTAGTGGCACTTATGTGCTGGTACTGGATAACCCAGCACAGGTAGTGGCACTTATGTGCTGGTACTGGATAACCCAGCACAGGTAGTGGCACTTATGTGCTGGTACTGGATAATCCAGCACAGGTAGTGGCACTTATGTGCTGGTACTGGATAACCCAGCACAGGTAGTGGCACTTATGTGCTGGTACTGGATAATCCCAGCACAGGTAGTGGCACTTATGTGCTGGTACTGGATAACCCAGCACAGGTAGTGGCACTTATGTGCTGGTACTGGATAATCCAGCACAGGTAGTGGCACTTATGTACTGGTACTGGATAACCCAGCACAGGTAGTGGCACTTATGTGCTGGTACTGGATAATCCAGCACAGGTAGTGGCACTTATGTGCTGGTACTGGATAACCCAGCACAGGTAGTGGCACTTATGTGCTGGTACTGGATAACCCAGCACAGGTAGTGGCACTTATGTGCTGGTACTGGATAACCCAGCACAGGTAGTGGCACTTATGTGCTGGTACTGGATAACCCAGCACAGGTAGTGGCACTTATGTGCTGGTACTGGATAATCCAGCACAGGTAGTGGCACTTATGTGCTGGTACTGGATAACCCAGCACAGGTAGTGGCACTTATGTGCTGGTACTGGATAATCCAGCACAGGTAGTGGCACTTATGTGCTGGTACTGGATAACCCAGCACAGGTAGTGGCACTTATGTGCTGGTACTGGATAATCCAGCACAGGTAGTGGCACTTATGTGCTGGTACTGGATAACCCAGCACAGGTAGTGGCACTTATGTGCTGGTACTGGATAATCCAGCACAGGTAGTGGCACTTATGTGCTGGTACTGGATAACCCAGCACAGGTAGTGGCACTTATGTACTGGTACTGGATAATCCAGCACAGGTAGTGGCACTTATGTGCTGGTACTGGATAACCCAGCACAGGTAGTGGCACTTATGTGCTGGTACTGGATAACCAGCACAGGTAGTGGCACTTATGTGCTGGTACTGGATAACCCAGCACAGGTAGTGGCACTTATGTACTGGTACTGGATAATCCAGCACAGGTAGTGGCACTTATGTGCTGGTACTGGATAACCCAGCACAGGTAGTGGCACTTATGTGCTGGTACTGGATAACCCAGCACAGGTAGTGGCACTTATGTGCTGGTACTGGATAACCCAGCACAGGTAGTGGCACTTATGTGCTGGTACTGGATAACCCAGCACAGGTAGTGGCACTTATGTGCTGGTACTGGATAACCCAGCACAGGTAGTGGCACTTATGTGCTGGTACTGGATAACCAGCACAGGTAGTGGCACTTATGTGCTGGTACTGGATAACCCAGCACAGGTAGATAATCCAGCACAGGTAGTGGCACTTATGTGCTGGTACTGGATAACCAGCACAGGTAGTGGCACTTATGTGCTGGTACTGGATAATCCAGCACAGGTAGTGGCACTTATGTGCTGGTACTGGATAATCCAGCACAGGTAGTGGCACTTATGTGCTGGTACTGGATAACCCAGCACAGGTAGTGGCACTTATGTGCTGGTACTGGATAACCCAGCACAGGTAGTGGCACTTATGTGCTGGTACTGGATAACCCAGCACAGGTAGTGGCACTTATGTGCTGGTACTGGATAACCCAGCACAGGTAGTGGCACTTATGTGCTGGTACTGGATAACCCAGCACAGGTAGTGGCACTTATGTGCTGGTACTGGATAACCCAGCACAGGTAGTGGCACTTATGTGCTGGTACTGGATAATCCAGCACAGGTAGTGGCACTTATGTGCTGGTACTGGATAACCCAGCACAGGTAGTGGCACTTATGTGCTGGTACTGGATAACCCAGCACAGGTAGTGGCACTTATGTGCTGGTACTGGATAACCCAGCACAGGTAGTGGCACTTATGTGCTGGTACTGGATAATCCAGCACAGGTAGTGGCACTTATGTGCTGGTACTGGATAACCCAGCACAGGTAGTGGCACTTATGTGCTGGTACTGGATAATCCAGCACAGGTAGTGGCACTTATGTGCTGGTACTGGATAACCCAGCACAGGTAGTGGCACTTATGTGCTGGTACTGGATAATCCAGCACAGGTAGTGGCACTTATGTGCTGGTACTGGATAACCCAGCACAGGTAGTGGCACTTATGTGCTGGTACTGGATAACCCAGCACAGGTAGTGGCACTTATGTGCTGGTACTGGATAACCCAGCACAGGTAGTGGCACTTATGTGCTGGTACTGGATAACCCAGCACAGGTAGTGGCACTTATGTGCTGGTACTGGATAACCCAGCACAGGTAGTGGCACTTATGTGCTGGTACTGGATAACCCAGCACAGGTAGTGGCACTTATGTGCTGGTACTGGATAACCCAGCACAGGTAGTGGCACTTATGTGCTGGTACTGGATAATCCAGCACAGGTAGTGGCACTTATGTGCTGGTACTGGATAACCCAGCACAGGTAGTGGCACTTATGTGCTGGTACTGGATAACCCAGCACAGGTAGTGGCACTTATGTGCTGGTACTGGATAACCCAGCACAGGTAGTGGCACTTATGTGCTGGTACTGGATAACCAGCACAGGTAGTGGCACTTATGTGCTGGTACTGGATAACCCAGCACAGGTAGTGGCACTTATGTGCTGGTACTGGATAATCCAGCACAGGTAGTGGCACTTATGTGCTGGTACTGGATAACCCAGCACAGGTAGTGGCACTTATGTGCTGGTACTGGATAATCCAGCACAGGTAGTGGCACTTATGTGCTGGTACTGGATAACCCAGCACAGGTAGTGGCACTTATGTGCTGGTACTGGATAATCCAGCACAGGTAGTGGCACTTATGTGCTGGTACTGGATAACCCAGCACAGGTAGTGGCACTTATGTGCTGGTACTGGATAATCCAGCACAGGTAGTGGCACTTATGTACTGGTACTGGATAACCCAGCACAGGTAGTGGCACTTATGTGCTGGTACTGGATAATCCAGCACAGGTAGTGGCACTTATGTGCTGGTACTGGATAACCCAGCACAGGTAGTGGCACTTATGTGCTGGTACTGGATAATCCAGCACAGGTAGTGGCACTTATGTGCTGGTACTGGATAACCCAGCACAGGTAGTGGCACTTATGTGCTGGTACTGGATAATCCAGCACAGGTAGTGGCACTTATGTGCTGGTACTGGATAACCCAGCACAGGTAGTGGCACTTATGTGCTGGTACTGGATAATCCAGCACAGGTAGTGGCACTTATGTGCTGGTACTGGATAACCCAGCACAGGTAGTGGCACTTATGTGCTGGTACTGGATAACCCAGCACAGGTAGTGGCACTTATGTGCTGGTACTGGATAACCCAGCACAGGTAGTGGCACTTATGTCTGGTACTGGATAATCCAGCACAGGTAGTGCACTTATTTGCTGGTACTGGATAACCAGCACAGGTAGTGGCACTTATGACTGGTACGGATAACCCAGCACAGGTAGTGGCACATTATGTGCTGGTACTGGATAACCAGCACAGGTAGTGGACTTAGTACTGGTACTGGATAATCCCCCCCCCCCCCCCCCCCCCCCCCCCCCCCCCCCCCCCCCCCCCCCCCCCCCCCCCCCCCCCCCCCCCCCCCCCCCCCCCCCCCCCCCCCCCCCCCGTACTGGATAACCCAGCACAGGTAGTGGTACTTATTTGCTGGTATC
>NW_027265279.1:0-28947 GCF_036320965.1 Panulirus ornatus
ATGAGAGTAAAGGTTAATAAGGGCAGGATTATTAGGTACAGTAGGGTTGACGGACAAGTCAATTGGAAGGTAAGTTGGAATAGAGAAAAGCTGTAGTAAGTAAAGTGTTTTAGATATCTGGGAGTGGATTTGGCAGCGGATGGAACCATGGAAGCGGAAGTGAATCATAGGGTGGGGGAGGGAGCGAAAATTCTGGGGGCGTTGAAGAATGTGTGGAAGTCGAGAACATTATCTCTGAAAGCAAAAATGGCAATGTTTGAAGGAATAGTAATTCCAACAATGTTATATGGTTGCGAGGCGTGGGCTATGGATAGAGTTGTGCGGATGAGGGTGGATGTGCTGGAAACGAGATGTTTGAGGAAAATATGTAGTGAGGTGGTTTGATCGAGTAATTGATGATAGGGTAAGAGAGATGCGTGGTAATAAAAACAGTTTGGTTGAGAGAGCAAAAGAGTGTGTTTTAAAATGGTTTGGTCACATGGAGAGAGTGAGTAAGGAAAGATTGACCAAGAGGATATATGTGTCAGAGGTGGAGGGAACGAGGAGAAGTGGGAGACCAAATTGGAGGTGGAAAGATGAAGTGAAAAAGATTTTGAGTGATCTGGGACTGAACATACAGGAGGGTGAAAGGCGTGCAAGCAATAGAGTGAATTGGAACGATGTGGTATACCGGGGTCGAGGTGCTGTCAATGGATTGAACCAGGGCATGTGAAGAGTTTGGAGTAAACCATCAATTTTCTGAGGTGCCTGGATGTGGAGAGGGAGTTGTGGTTTCGGTGCAATATTACATGACAGGTAGAGAGTGAGTGTGAGCGAATGTGGCCTTTGTTGTCTTTTCGTAGCGCTACCTCGCGCACATGAGGGGGAGGGGGTTGTTACATCATGAATTATGTACAGGTGTACATATGTATATGTCTGTTTGTGTATATATATGTATACGTTGAGATGTATAGGTATGTATATTTGCGTGTGTGGACGTGTATGTATATATATGTGTATCTGGGGTTTCTTGGACCATTCTTTCATCTGTTTTCTTGGGCTACCTCGCTAACGCGGGAGACAGTGACAAAGCAAAAAAATAAATAAATATATTATATATATATATATATATATATATATATATATATATATATATATATATATATATATATATATATATATAAATATATATATATATTTTTTTTTTTCCTTTGTCGCTGTCTCCCGCGTTTGCGAGGTAGCGCAAGGAAACAGACGAAAGAAATGGCCCAACCCACCCCCATACACATGTATATACATACGTCCACACACGCAAATATACATACCTACACAGCTTTCCATGGTTTACCCCAGACGCTTCACATGCCTTGATTCAATCCACTGACAGCACGTCAACCCCGGTATACCACATCGCTCCAATTCACTCTATTCCTTGCCCTCCTTTCACCCTCCTGCATGTTCAGGCCCCGATCACACAAAATCTTTTTCACTCCATCTTTCCACCTCCAATTTGGTCTCCCTCTTCTCCTCGTTCCCTCCACCTCCGACACATATATCCTCTTGGTCAATCTTTCCTCACTCATTCTCTCCATGTGCCCAAACCATTTCAAAACACACTCTTCTGCTCTCTCAACCACGCTCTTTTTATTTCCACACATCTCTCTTACCCTTACGTTACTTACTCGATCAAACCACCTCACACCACACATTGTCCTCAAACATCTCATTTCCAGCACATCCATCCTCCTGCGCACAACTCTATCCATAGCCCACGCCTCGCAACCATACAACATTGTTGGAACCACTATTCCTTCAAACATACCCATTTTTGCTTTCCGAGATAATGTTCTCGACTTCCACACATTCTTCAAGGCTCCCAGAATTTTCGCCCCCTCCCCCACCCTATGATCCACTTCCGCTTCCATGGTTCCATCCGCTGCCAGATCCACTCCCAGATATCTAAAACACTTCACTTCCTCCAGTTTTTCTCCATTCAAACTCACCTCCCAATTGACTTGACCCTCAACCCTACTGTACCTAATAACCTTGCTCTTATACACATTTACTCTTAACTTTCTTCTCTCACACACTTTACCAAACTCAGTCACCAGCTTCTGCAGTTTCTCACATGAATCACCCACCAGCGCTGTATCATCAGCGAACAGCAACTGACTCACTTTCCAAGCTCTCTCATCCCCAACAGACTTCATACTTGCCCCTCTTTCCAAAACTCTTGCATTCACCTCCCTAACAACCCCATCCATAAACAAATTAAACAACCATGGAGACATCACACACCCCTGCCGCAAACCTACATTCACTGAGAACCAATCACTTTCCTCTCTTCCTACACGTACACATGCCTTACATCCTCGATAAAAACTTTTCACTGCTTCTAACAACTTGCCTCCCACACCATATATTCTTAATACCTTCCACAGAGCATCTCTATCAACTCTATCATATGCCTTCTTCAGATCCATAAATGCTACATACAAATCCATTTGCTTTTCTAAGTATTTCTCACATACATTCTTCAAAGCAAACACCTGATCCACACATCCTCTGCCACTTCTGAAACCACACTGCTCTTCCCCAATCTGATGCTCTGTACATGCCTTCACCCTCTCAATCAATACCCTCCCATATATATATATATATATATATATATATATATATATATATATATATATATATATATATATATATATATATATATATATATATATACATATATATATATATATATATATATATATATATATATATATATATATATATATATATATATATATAGCCCATATATATACCGAGAAGAGGTAGTAAAAGCTTTGCGGAAGATGAAAGCCGGCAAGGCAGCAGGTTTGGATGGTATTGCAGTGGAATTTATTAAAAAAGGGGGTGACTGTATTGTTGACTGGTTGGTAAGGTTATTTAATGTATGTATGACTCATGGTGAGGTGCCTGAGGATTGGCGGAATGCGTGCATAGTGCCATTGTACAGAGGCAAAGGGGATAAGAGTGAGTGCTCAAATTACAGAGGTATAAGTTTGTTGAGTATTCCTGGTAAATTATATGGGAGGGTATTGATTGAGAGGGTGAAGGCATGTACAGAGCATCAGATTGGGGAAGAGCAGTGCGGTTTCAGAAGTGGTAGAGGATGTGTGGATCAGGTGTTTGCTTTGAAGAATGTATGTGAGAAATACTTAGAAAAGCAAATGGATTTGTATGTAGCATTTATGGATCTGGAGAAGGCATATGATAGAGTTGATAGAGATGCTCTGTGGAAGGTATTAAGAATATATGGTGTGGGAGGCAAGTTGTTAGAAGCAGTGAAAAGTTTTTATCGAGGATGTAAGGTATGTGTACGTGTAGGAAGAGAGGAAAGTGATTGGTTCTCAGTGAATGTAGGTTTGCGGCAGGGGTGTGTGATGTCTCCATGGTTGTTTAATTTGTTTATGGATGGGGTTGTTAGGGAGGTAAATGCAAGAGTCCTGGAAAGAGGGGCAAGTATGAAGTCTGTTGGGGATGAGAGAGCTTGGGAAGTGAGTCAGTTGTTCTTCGCTGATGATACAGCGCTGGTGGCTGATTCATGTGAGAAACTGCAGAAGCTGGTGACTGAGTTTGGTAAAGTGTGTGGAAGAAGAAAGTTAAGAGTAAATGTGAATAAGAGCAAGGTTATTAGGTACAGTAGGGTTGAGGGTCAAGTCAATTGGGAGGTGAGTTTGAATGGAGAAAAACTGGAGGAAGTGAAGTGTTTTAGATATCTGGGAGTGGATCTGTCAGCGGATGGAACCATGGAAGCGGAAGTGGATCATAGGGTGGGGGAGGGGGCGAAAATTTTGGGAGCCTTGAAAAATGTGTGGAAGTCGAGAACATTATCTCGGAAAGCAAAAATGGGTATGTTTGAAGGAATAGTGGTTCCAACAATGTTGTATGGTTGCGAGGCGTGGGCTATGGATAGAGTTGTGCGCAGGAGGATGGATGTGCTGGAAATGAGATGTTTGAGGACAATGTGTGGTGTGAGGTGGTTTGATCGAGTAAGTAACGTAAGGGTAAGAGAGATGTGTGGAAATAAAAAGAGCGTGGTTGAGAGAGCAGAAGAGGGTGTTTTGAAATGGTTTGGGCACATGGAGAGAATGAGTGAGGAAAGATTGACCAAGAGGATATATGTGTCGGAGGTGGAGGGAACGAGGAGAAGAGGGAGACCAAATTGGAGGTGGAAAGATGGAGTGAAAAAGATTTTGTGTGATCGGGGCCTGAACATGCAGGAGGGTGAAAGGAGGGCAAGGAATAGAATGAATTGGAGCGATGTGGTATACAGGGTTTGACGTGCTGTCAGTGGATTGAATCAAGGCATGTGAAGCGTCTGGGGTAAACCATGGAAAGCTGTGTAGGTATGTATATTTGCGTGTGTGGACGTGTGTATGTACATGTGTATGGGGGGGGGGGTTGGGCCATTTCTTTCGTCTGTTTCCTTGCGCTACCTCGCAAACGCGGGAGACAGCGACAAAGTATAAAAAAAAAAAAAAAAAAAAAAAATATATATATATATATATACATATATCATACAAACCTCCAACAGTCTGGATCGAACATGGGACCCCTGTGCAAGAGGCAGGCATGCTAACCGATAGGCTATGGGACTGTATAATAGGAAACAACTATTCGAAATACTAAGTATTCGAATACCCTTCGTCTCACAATGGTGAGCAACGGGGTCTATACCGGTTATTTCCGAACAGACGCACATAGCCAGTTGATAGCGTTTTACCGAACCTAGCTGTACAACGCGGAGGTATATGAATACGAATAAAGTGCATATGCACTTTATTTGTATACATACATATTATTTTTTATTATTTCATTTTGCTTTGTCGCTGTATCCTGCGTTTGCGAGGCAGCGCAAGGAAACAGACGAAAGAAATGGCCCAACCCACCCCCATACACATGTATATACATACACGTCCACACACGCAAATATACATACCCATACATCTCAATATACACATATACATATACGCACACAGATATATACATATATACACATGCACACAATTCACACGGTCTGCCTTTATCTATTCCCATCGCCACCTCACCACACATGGCATAACATCCCCCTCCCCCCTCATGAGTGCGAGGTAGCGCTACGAAAACACAACAATGGCCACATTCGTTCACACTCACTCTCTAGCCGTCATGTAATAATGCCCGAAACCACAGCTCCCTTTCCACATCCAGGCCCCACACAACGTTCCATGGTTTAACCCAGACGCTTCACATGCCCTGATTCAAACCATTGACAGCACGTCGACCTCGGTATACCATATCGTTCCAATTCACTCCATTCCTTGCCCGCTTTTCACCCTCCAGCATGTTCAGGCCCCGATCACTCAAAATCTTTTTCACTCCATCTTTCCACCTCCAATTTGGTCTCCCACTTCTCCTCGTTCCCTCCACCTCCGACATATATATATTCTTGGTCAATCTTTCCTCACTCATTCTCTCCATGGGCCCAAACCATTTCAAAAAACTCTCCTCTGCTCTCTCAACCACGCTCTTCTTATTTAAACACATCTCTCTTACCATTACATTACTTACTCGATCAAACCACCTCACACCACATATTGTCCTCAAACATCTCATTTCCAGCACATCCACCCTCCTCCGCACAACTCTATCCATAGCCCAAGACTCGCAACCATACAACTTGTTGGAACCACTATTCCTTCAAACATACCCATTTTTGCTTCCCGAAATAATGTTCTCGATTTCCAAACATTCTTCAAGGCTCACAGGATTTTCGCCCCCTCCCCCATCCTATGATTCACTTCCGCTTCCATGCTTCCACCCGCTGCCAGATCCACTCCCAGATATCTTAAATACTTTACTTCCTCCAGTTTTTCTTCATTCAAACTTACCTCCCAACTGACTTGACCCTCAACCCTACTGTACCTAGTAACCTTGCTCTTATTCACATTTACTCTTAACTTTCTTCTTTCACACACTTTACCAGACTCATTCACCAGCTTCTACAGTTTCTCACATGAATCAGCCACCAGCGCTGCATTATCAGCGAACAACAACTGACTCACTTCGCAAGCGTTCTCATCGACAACAGACTGCATACCTGCCCCTCTTTCCAAAACTCTTGCATTCACCTCCCTAACAACCACATCCATAAGCAAATTAAACAACCATGGAGACATCACACACCACTGCCACAAACCTACATTCACTGAGAATGAAACACTTTCCTCTCTTCCTACACGTACACATGCCTTACATCCTCGATAAAAACTTTCCACTGCTTCTAACAACTTGCCTCCCACACCATATATTCTTAGTGCCTTCCACAGAGCATCTCTATCAACTCTATCGTATACCTTCTCCAGATCCATAAATGCTACATACAAATCCATTTGCTTTTCTAAGTATTTCTCACATACATTCTTCAAAGCAAACACCTGATCCACACATCCTCTATCACTTCTGAAACCACACTGCTCTTCCCCAATCTGATGCTCTGTACATGCCTTCACCCTCTCAATCAATACCCTCCCATATAATTTACCAGGAATACTCAACAAACTTATACCTCTGTAATTTGAGCACTCACTCTTATCCCCTTTGCTTTTATACAATGGCACTATGCACGCATTCCGCCAATCTTCAGGCACCTCACCATGAATAATACATACATTAAATACCCTTACCAACCAGTCAATAATACAGTCACCCCCTTTTTTAATAAATTTCACTGCAATACCATCCAAACCTGCTGCCTTGCAAGCTTTCATCTTCCGCAAAGCTCTTATTACCTCTTCTCTGTTTACCAAATCATTTTCCCTAACACTCTCACTTTGCACATCACCTCGACCAAAACACCCTATATCTGTCACTCTATCATCAAACACATTCAACAAACCTTCAAATTACTCACTCCATCTCCTTCTCACATCACCACTACTTGTTATCACCTCCCCATTAGCCCGCTTGACTGAAGTTGCCATTTGCTCCCTTGTCTTACGCACTTTATATACCTCCTTCCAGAACATCTTTTTATTCTCCCTTAAATTTAATGATATCTCTCACTCCAACTCTCATTTGCCCTCTTTTTCACCTCTTGCACCTTTCTCTTGACCTCATGTCTCTTTCTTTTATACATCTCCATACAGATATATATATATATATATATATATATATATATATATATATATATATATATATATTTTTTTTTTTTTTTGCTTTATCGCTGTCTCCCGCGTTTGCGAGGTAGCGCAAGGAAACAGACGAAAGAAATGGCCCAACCCACCCCCATACACATGTATATACATACGTCCACACACGCAAATATACATACCTACACAGCTTTCCATGGTTTACCCCAGACGCTTCACATGCCTTGATTCAATCCACTGACAGCACGTCAACCCCGGTATACTACATCGCTCCAATTCACTCTATTCCTTGCCCTCCTTTCACCCTCCTGCATGTTCAGGCCCCGATCACACAAAATCTTTTTCACTCCATCTTTCCACTTCCAATTTGGTCTCCCTCTTCTCCTTGTTCCCTCCACCTCCGACACATATATTCTCTTGGTCAATCTCTCCTCACTCATTCTCTCCATGTGCCCGAACCTTTTCGAAACACCCTCTTCTGCTCTCTCAACCACGCTCTTTTTATTTCCACACATCTCTCTTACCCTTACGTTACTTACTCGATCAAACCACATCACACCACATATTGTCCTCAAACATCTCATTTCCAGCACATCCATCCTCCTGCGCACAACTCTATCCATAGCCCACGTCTCGCAACCATACAACATTGTTGGAACCACTATTCCTTCAAAAATACCCATTTTTGCTTTCCGAGATAATGTTCTCGACTTCCACACATTTTTCAAGGCTCCCAGAATTTTCGCCCCCTCCCCCACCCTATGATTCACTTCCGCTTCCATGGTTCCATCCGCTGCCAGATCCACTCCCAGATATCTAAAACACTTCACTTCCTCCAGTTTTTCTCCATTCAAACTCACCTCCCAATTGACTTGACCCTCAACCCTACTGTACCTAATAACCTTGCTCTTATTCACATTTACTCTTAACTTTCTTCTTTCACACACTTTACCAAACTCAGTCAACAGCTTCTGCAGTTTCTCACATGAATCAGCCACCAGCGCTGTATCATCAGCGAATAACAACTGACTCACTTCCCAAGCTCTCTCATCCCCAACAGACTTCATTCTTGCCCCTCTTTCCAAAACTCTTGCATTCACCTCCCTAACAACCCAATCCATAAACAAATTAACAACCATGGAGACATCACACACCCCTGCCGCAAACCTACATTCACTGAGAACCAATCACTTTCCTCTCTTCCTACACGTACATATGCCTTACATCCTCGATAAAAACTTTTCACTGCTTCTAACAACTTGCCTCCCACACCATATATTCTTAATACCTTCCACAGAGCATCTCTATCAACTCTATCATATGCCTTCTCCAGATCCATAAATGCTACATACAAATCCATTTGCTTTTCTAAGTATTTCTCACATACATTCTTCAAAGCAAACACCTGATCCACACATCCTCTACCACCTCTGAAACCACACTGCTCTTCCCCAATCTGATGCTCTGTACATGCCTTCACCCTCTCAATCAATATCCTCCCGTATAATTTACCAGGAATACTCAACAAACTTATACCTCTGTAATTTGAGCACTCACTCTTATCCCCTTTGCCTTTGTACAATGGCACTATGCACGCATTCCGCCAATCCTCAGGCACCTCACCATGAGTCATACATACATTAAATAACCTTACCAACCAGTCAACAATACAGTCACCCCCTTTTTTAATAAATTCAACTGCAATACCATCCAAACCTGCTGCCTTGCCGGCTTTCATCTTCCGCAAAGCTTTTGCTACCTCTTCTCTGTTTACCAAATCATCTTCCCTAACCCTCTCACTTTGCACACCACCTCGACCAAAACACCCTATATCTGTCACTCTATCATCAAACACATTCAACAAACCTTCAAAATACTCACTCCATCTCCTTCTCACATCACCACTACTTGTTATCACCTCCCCATTTGCGCCCTTCACTGAAGTTCCCATTTGCTTCCTTGTCTTACGCACTTTATTTACCTCCTTCCAGAACATCTTTTTATTCTCCCTAAAATTTAATGATACTCTCTCACCCCAACTCTCATTTGCCCTTTTTTTCACCTCTTGCACCTTTCTCTTGACCTCCTGTCTCTTTCTTTTATACATCTCCCACTCAATTTCATTTTTTCCCTGCAAAAATCGTCCAAATGCCTCTCTCTTCTCTTTCACTAATACTCTTACTTCTTCATCCTACCACTCACTACCCTTTCTAATCAACCCACTTCCCACTCTTCTCATGCCACAAGCATCTTTTGCGCAATCCATCACTGATTCCCTAAATACATCCCATTCCTCCCCTACTCCCCTTACTTCCATTGTTCTCACCTTTTTCCATTCTGTACTCAGTCTCTCCTGGTGCTTCCTCACACAAGTATCCTTCCCAAGCTCACTTACTCTCACCACCCTCTTCACCCCAACATTCACTCTTCTTTTCTGAAAACCCATACAAATCTTCATCTTAGCCTCCACAAGATAATGATCAGACATCCCTCCAGTTGCACCTCTCAGCACATTAACATCCAAAAGTCTCTCTTTCGCACGCCTGTCAATTAACACGTAATCCAATAACGCTCTCTGGCCATCTCTCCTACTTACATAAGTATACTTATGTATATCTCGCTTTTTAAACCAGGTATTCCCAATCATCAGTCCTTTTTCAGCACATAAATCTACAAGCTCTTCACCATTTCCATTTACAACACTGAACACCCCATGTATACCAATTATTCCCTCAACTGCCACATTACTCACCTTTGCATTCAAATCACCCATCACCATGACCCGGTCTCGTGCATCAAAACCACTAACACACTCATTCAGCTGCTCCCAAAACACTTGCCTCTGATGATCTTTCTTCTCATGCCTAGGTGCATATGCACCAATAATCACCCATCTCTCTCCATCAACTTTCAGTTTTACCCATATTAATCGAGAATTTACTTTCTTACATTCTATCACATAGTCCCACAACTCCTGTTTCAGGAGTATTGCTACTCCTTCCCTTGCTCTTATCTTCTCACTAACCCCTGACTTTACTCCCAAGACATTCCCAAGACATATATATATATATATATATATATATATATATATATATATATATATATATATATATATATATATATATATATATATATATATGTATATATATATATATATATATATATATATATATATATATATATATATATATACATATATATATATATATATATATATATATATATATATATATATATATATATATATATATATATAATTTATTAAAAAAGGGGGTGACTGTATTATTGACTGGTTGGTAAGGGTATTTAATGTATGTATTATTCATGGTGAGGTGCCTGAAGATTGGCGGAATGCGTGCATAGTGCCATTGTATAAAGGCAAAGGGGATATATATATATATATATATATATATATATATATATATATATATATATATATATATATATATATATACACCCAACCACATACACATGTATATACATACACGTCCGCACGCGCATATATGCATAACTATACATTTCAACGTATTCATAGATATACATACAGAGACATATACATATATACACATGTAAAAATTTATACTTTCTGCCCTTATTCTTTCTCGTCGCCACCCCGCCAAAGATAAGATAACAACCCCATCCCCCACGTGTGAGCGAGGTAGCACTAGGAAAAGACAAGAAAGGCCACCTTCGTTCACACTGAGTCCCTAGCTGTCTTGTATAATGCACCGAAACCACAGCTCCCTTTCCACATCAAGGCACCAGACAACTTTCCATGGTTTACCCCACACGCTTCACATACCCTGGTTCAATCCATTGACAGAATGTGCACCCCGGTATACCAAATTGCTCCAATTCACTCTATTCCTTGCACGCCTTTCACCATCTTGTATGTGCACGCCCCGATCACTCAAAGTCTTTTTCACTCAATCTTTCCACCTCCAATTTGGTTCCCACTTCTCGTTCCCTCCACTTCTAACACATTTATCGTCGTTGTCAATCTTTCCTTACTCATTCTCTCCATATGACCAAACCATTTCAAAACACCCTCATCTGCTCTCTCAACCACTCTCTTTTTATTACCACGCCTCTCTCTTACGCTTTCATTACTCACTTGATCAGACCACCTTACACCACATATTTCCAGCACATCAATCCTCCTCCGCACAACTCTATCTATAGTCCACGCCTTGCAGCCATATGTCATTGTTTGAACCACTATTCCTTCAATCATACCCATTTTTGCTTTCCAAGATAACGTACTCGAATTCCACACATTCTTCAACTCTTCCAGAACTTTTGCCCCCTCCCCACCCTATGATTCACTTCCGCTTCCATGATTCCATCAGCTGCCAAATCCACTCCAAGAAATCTAAAACACTTCACTTCCTCCAGTTTTTCTCCATTCAAACTTACTTCCTAATTGACTTGTCCCTAAACCTTAGTGTATCAAATAACCTTGCTCTTATTCACATTCATTCTCAGTTTTCTTCTTTCACACACTTTACTAAACTCAGTCACCAGCTTCTGCAGTTTCTAACCCGAATCAGCCACCAGCGCTATATCATCAGTGAACAACAACCGACTCACTTCCCAAGATCTTTCATCCGCAACAGAATGCATACTGGCCCTCTTTCCAAAACTCTTGCATTCACCTCCCTAACAACCCCATCCATAAACAAATCAAACAACCATGGAGACATTATGCCCTCCTGCCGCAAACCAATATTCATTGAGAAGCAATTACTTTCCTCTCTTCCTACACGTACAAATGCATTACATCCTCTATAAAAACTTTTCACTGCTTTTAAAAACTTGCCTCCCATATCATATATTCTTAATACCTTCCACAGAGCATCTCTATCAACTCTATCATATGCTTTCTCCAGATCCATAAATGCTACATAAAAATCCATTTGCTTTTCGAAGTATTTTTCACATATATTCTTCAAAGCAAACACCTGATCCACACTTCCTCTACCACTTCTGAAACCACACTGGTCTTACCCAATCTGATGCTCTGTACATGCCTTCACCCTCTCAATCAGTACCCTCCCATATAATTTCCCGGGAATACTCAACAAACTTATACCTTTGTAATATGAGCACTCACTTTTATCCTCTTTGCCTTTGTACGAAGGCACTATTCAAGCATTACGCCTGTCCTCAGGCACCTCACTATGAGTCATACATACATTAGATAATCTTACCAACCAGACAACAATACAGTCACCCCTTTTTTGATAAATTCCACTGCAACACCATCCAAACCCGCTGCCTTGCCGGCTTTCATCTTCTGCAAAGCATTTACTACCTCTTCTCTGTTTACCAGATCATTCTCCCTAATCGTCTCACTTTGCACACAAAACACCCTATATCTGCCACTCTATCATCAAACACATTCAACAAACCTTCAAAATACTCACTCTATCACCTTCTCACATCACCACTACTTGTTATCACCTCACCATTAGCCCCCTTCGTTGATGTTCCCATTTCTTCCCGTGTCTTACGCACTTCATTTACCTCCGTACAAAACATTTTTTGATTCTCCCTAAATCTTAATGATACTCTCTCACCCCAAATCTCATTTACCCTCTTTTTTCATCTCTTGCTCCTTTCTCTTGACCTCCTGTCTCTTTCTTTATACATCTCCCAGGCATTTGCATTATTTCCCTGCAAAAACCGTCCAAATGCATCTCTCTTCTCTCTCATTAATAATCTCACTTCTTCATCCAACCACTCACTACCCTTTCTAATCTGCTCACCTCCCACGCTTCTCATGCCCCTAGCATCTTATTGCATAAGCCATCATTGCTTCCCTAAATACATCCCATTCCTCCCCCACTCCCCATAAGTCCTTTGATCTTACCTTTTTCCATTCTCTACTCAGCCTTTCCTGGTACTTCCTAACACAAATATCCTTCCCAAGCTCACTTACTCTCACTACTCTCTTCACCCCAGCATTCTCTCTTGTTTTCTGAAAATCTCTACAAATCTTTACTTTCGCTTCCACAAGATAATAATCAGACATCCCTTTATTTGCACGTCTCAGCACATTATACATCCAAAAGTCTCTCTTTCGCGTGCCTATCAATTAACACCTAATCCAATAACGCTCCCTGGCAATCTCTCCTACTTACATACTTATACTTATGTATATCCCTCTTTTTAAACAAGGTATTCCCAATCACCAGTCCTTTTTCAGCGCATAAATCTACAAGCTCTTCACCATTTCCATTTACAACACTGAACATCCCATGTACACAAATTGTTCCCTCGACTGCCACATTACTCACCTTTGCATTCAAATCACCCATTGAAATAATACATAATAAATATATATATTTCACCCCTATCCCTGGGGATAGGGGTGAAAGAATACTTCCCACGTATTCCTCGCGTGTCGTAGAAAGCGACTAGAGGGGACGGGAGCGGGGGGCCGGAAATCCTCCCCTCCTTGTACTAACTTTCTAAAATGGGAAACAGAAGAAGGAGTCACGCGGGGAGTGCTCATCCTCCTCGAAGGCTCAGAGTGGGGTGCCTAAATGTGTGTGGATGTAACCAAGATGTGAAAAAAGGAGAGATAGGTAGTATGTTTGAGGAAAGGAACCTGGATGTTTTGGCTCTGAGTGAAACGAAGCTCAAGGGTAAAGGGGAAGAGTGGTTTGGAAATGTCTGGGGAGTGAAGTCAGGGGTTAGTGAGAGGACAAGAGCAAGGGAAGGAGTAGCAATACTCCTGAAACAGGAGTTGTGGGAGTATGTGATAGAATGTAAGAAAGTAAATTCTCGATTAATGTGGGTAAAATTGAAAGTTGATGGAGAGAGGTGGGTGATTATTGGTGCATATGCACCTGGGCATGAGAAGAAAGATCATGAGAGGCAAGTGTTTTGGGAGCAGCTAAATGAGTGTGTTAGCGGTTTTGATGCACGAGACCGGGTTATAGTGATGGGTGATTTGAATGCAAAGGTGAGTAATGTGGCAGTTGAGGGAATAATTGGTATGCATGGGGTGTACAGTGTTGTAAATGGAAATGGTGAAGAGCTTGTAGATTTATGTGCTGAAAAAGGACTGATGATTGGGAATACCTGGTTTAAAAAGCGGGATATACATAAGTATACTTATGTAAGTAGGAGAGATGGCCAGAGAGCGTTATTGGATTACGTGTTAATTGACAGGCGTGCGAAAGAGAGACTTTTGGATGTTAATGTGCTGAGAGGTGCAACTGGAGGGATGTCTGATCATTATCTTGTGGAGGCTAAGGTGAAGATTAGTATGGGTTTTCAGAAAAGAGGAGTGAATGTTGGGGTGAAGAAGGTGGTGAGAGTAAGTGAGCTTGGGAAGGAGACCTGTGTGGGGAAGTACCAGGAGAGACTGTGTACAGAATGGAAAAAGGTGAGAACAATGGAAGTAAGGGGAGTCGGGGAGGAATGGGATGTATTTAGGGAATCAGTGATGGATTGCGCAAAAGATGCTTGTGGCATGAGAAGAGTGGGAGGTGGGCTGTTTAGAAAGGGTAGTGAGTGGTGGGATGAAGAAGTAAGAGTATTAGTGAAAGAGAAGAGAGAGGCATTTGGACGATTTTTGCAGGGAAAAAATGCAATTGAGTGGGAGAAGTATAAAAGAAAGAGACAGGAGGTCAAGAGAAAGGTGCAAGAGGTGAAAAAAAGGGCAAATGAGAGTTGGGGTGAGAGACTATCAGTAAATTTTAGGGAGAATAAAAAGATGTTCTGGAAGGAGGTAAATAGGGTGCGTAAGACAAGGGAGCAAATGGGAACTTCAGTGAAGGGCGTAAATGGGGAGGTGATAACAAGTAGCGGTGATGTGAGAAGGAGATGGAATGAGTATTTTGAAGGTTTGTTGAATGTGTCTGATGACAGAGTGGCAGATATAGGGTGTTTTGGTCGAGGTGGTGTGCAAAGTGAGAGGGTTAGGGAAAATGATTTGGTAAACAGAGAAGAGGTAGTAAAAGCTTTGCGGAAGATGAAAGCCGGCAAGGCAGCAGGTTTGGATGGTATTGCAGTGGAATTTATTAAGAAAGGGGGTGACTGTATTGTTGACTGGTTGGTAAGGTTATTTAATGTATGTATGACTCATGGTGAGGTGCCTGAGGATTGGCGGAATGCGTGCATAGTGCCATTGTACAAAGGCAAAGGGGATAAGAGTGAGTGCTCAAATTACAGAGGTATAAGTTTGTTGAGTATTCCTGGTAAATTATATGGGAGGGTATTGATTGAGAGGGTGAAGGCATGTACAGAGCATCAGATTGGGGAAGAGCAGTGCGGTTTCAGAAGTGGTAGAGGATGTGTGGATCAGGTGTTTGCTTTGAAGAATGTATGTGAGAAATACTTAGAAAAGCAAATGGATTTGTATGTAGCATTTATGGATCTGGAGAAGGCATATGATAGAGTTGATAGAGATGCTCTGTGGAAGGTATTAAGAATATATGGTGTGGGAGGCAAGTTGTTAGAAGCAGTGAAAAGTTTTTATCGAGGATGTAAGGCATGTGTACGTGTAGGAAGAGAGGAAAGTGATTGGTTCTCAGTGAATGTAGGTTTGCGGCAGGGGTGTGTGATGTCTCCATGGTTGTTTAATTTGTTTATGGATGGGGTTGTAAAGGAGGTAAATGCAAGAGTCCTGGAAAGAGGGGCAAGTATGAAGTCTGTTGGGGATGAGAGAGCTTGGGAAGTGAGTCAATTGTTGTTCGCTGATGATACAGCGCTGGTGGCTGATTCATGTGAGAAACTGCAGAAGCTGGTGACTGAGTTTGGTAAAGTGTGTGGAAGAAGAAAGTTGAGAGTAAATGTGAATAAGAGCAAGGTTATTAGGTACAGTAGGGGTGAGGGTCAAGTCAATTGGGAGGTGAGTTTGAATGGAGAAAAACTGGAGGAAGTGAAGTGTTTTAGATATCTGGGAGTGGACCTGTCAGCGGATGGAACCATGGAAGCGGAAGTGGATCATAGGGTGGGGGAGGGGGCGAAAATTTTGGGAGCCTTGAAAAATGTGTGGAAGTCGAGAACATTATCTCGGAAAGCTAAAATGGGTATGTTTGAGGGAATAGTGGTTCCAACAATGCTGTATGGTTGCGAGGCGTGGGCTATGGATAGAGATGTGCGCAGGAGGATGGATGTGCTGGAAATGAGATGTTTGAGGACAATGTGTGGTGTGAGGTGGTTTGATCGAGTAAGTAACGTAAGGGTAAGAGAGATGTGTGGAAATAAAAAGAGCGTGGTTGAGAGAGCAGAAGAGGGTGTTTTGAAATGGTTTGGGCACATGGAGAGAATGAGTGAGGAGAGATTGACCAAGAGGATATATGTGTCGGAGGTGGAGGGAACGAGGAGAAGAGGGAGACCAAATTGGAGGTGGAAGGATGGAGTGAAAAAGATTTTGTGTGATCGGGGCCTGAACATGCAGGAGGGTGAAAGGAGGGCAAGGAATAGAGTGAATTGGAGTCATGTGGTATACAGGGGTTGACGTGCTGTCAGTGGATTGAAGCAAGGCATGTGAAGCGTCTGGGGTAAACCATGGAAAGCTGTGTAGGTGTGTATATTTGTGTGTGTGGACGTGTGTATGTACATGTGTATGGGGGGGGGGGGGGGTTGGGCCATTTCTTTCGTCTGTTTCCTTGCGCTACCTCGCAAACGCGGGAGACAGCGACAAAGTATAAAAAAAAAAAAAAAAAAATATATATACACTGTTAGAAGGAGTGAAAAGTTTTTATCGAGGATGTAAGGCATGTGTACGTGTAGGAAGAGAGGAAAGTGATTGGTTCTCAGTGAATGTAGGTTTGCGGCAGGGGTGTGTGATGTCTCCATGGTTGTTTAATTTGTTTATGGAAGGGGTTGTTAGGGAGGTGAATGCAAGAGTTTTGGAAAGAGGGGCAAGTATGAAGTCTGTTGGGGATGAGCTTGGGAAGTGAGTCAGTTGTTGTTCGCTGATGATACATCGCTGGTGGCTGATTCATGTGAGAAACTGCAGAAGCTGGTGACTGAGTTTGGTAAAGTGTGCGAAAGAAGAAAGTTAAGAGTAAATGTGAATAAGAGCAAGGTTATTAGGTACAGTAGGGTTGAGGGTTAAGTCAATTGGGAGGTAAGTTTGAATGGAGAAAAACTGGAGGAAGTAAAGTGTTTTAGATATCTGGGAGTGGATCTGGCAGCGGATGGAACTATGGAAGCGGAAGTGGATCACAGGGTGGGGGAGGGGGCGAAAATTCTGGGAGCCTTGAAAAATGTGTGGAAGTCGAGAACATTATCTCGGAAAGCAAAAATGTGTATGTTTGAAGGAATAGTGGTTCCAACAATGTTGTATGGTTGAGAGGCGTGGGCTATGGATAGAGTTATGCGCAGGAGGGTGGGTGTGCTGGAAATGAGATGTTTGAGGACAATGTGTGGTGTGAGGTGGTTTGATCGAGTGAGTAACGTAAGGGTAAGAGAGATGTGGGGAAATAAAAAGAGCGTGGTTGAGAGAGCAGAAGAGGGTGTTTTGAAATGGTTTGGGCACATGGAGAGAATGAGTGAGGAAAGATTGACCAAGAGGATATATGTGTCGGAGGTGGAGGGAACGAGGAGAAGTGGGAGACCAAATTGGAGGTGGAAAGATGGAGTGAAAAAGATTTTGTGTGATCGGGGCCTGAACACGCAGGAGGGTGAAAGGCGGGCAAGGAATAGAGTGAATTGGATCGATGTGGTATACCGGGGTTGACGTGCTGTCAGTGGATTGAATCAGGGCATGTGAAGCGTCTGGGGTAAACCATGGAAAGCTGTGTAGGTATGCATATTTGCGTGTGTGGACGTATGTATATACATGTGTATGGGGGTGGGTTGGGCCATTTCTTTCGTCTGTTTCCTTGCGCTACCTCGCAAACGCGGGAGACAGCGACAAAGCAAAAAAAAAAAAAAAAAAAAAAAAAAAATATATATATATATATATATATATATATATATATATATATATATATATATATATATACTCGACACGCTTTCCCCGCTAGTTGTAGAAAGCGAATAAATTAGACGGAGCCGGAGGGCTAAAAACCCTCCCTTCCTTGTATTCTAACTTTGTAGAATATGAAACAGAAGAAAGAGTCATGCGGGGAGTTATCATCATTCTCGAAGTCTCACATTTGGGTGTCTAAATGTGTTTAGATGTAATCAAGATGAAAGAAAAGGAAAGATAGGTGGTATGTTTGAGGATAGGAGCCTGAATATTTTAGTTCTGTGTGATACGTAGCTCAAGGGTAGAGGGGAAGAATGGTTTTGGAATGACTTAGGAGTAAAATCAGGGGTTGGTGAGACGACAAGAGCAAAGGAAAGAATAGCACTACTCCTGATACAAGAGTTGTGGGAGTATGTGATAGATTGTAAGAAAGTAACATCTAGAGTGATGTGGGAAAACAGAAAGTGGATGGAGAAATTTGGGTGATTATTGGTGCATATGCGCCTGGTCATGAGAATAAAGATCATGAAAAGCAAGTGTTTTGGGAGAAGATGAATGAGTTTGTTAGCAGCTTTGATGCACGAGACCATCTTATAGTGACGGGTGATTGGAATGTAAAGGTGAGTAATGTGGTAGTTGAGTGTATGATTGTTGTACATGGGGTGTTCAGTATTCTAAATGGAAGTGATGAAGAGCTTGTAGATTTAACTTCTGAAAAATGAATGGTTATTGGGAATACGTATCTTAAAAAGAGAGATCTATTTTATCTATTATACTTTGTCACTGTTTCCCGCGTTAACGAGGTAGCGCAAGGAAACAGACTAAAGAATGACCCAACCCACCCACATACACATGTATATACATACACGTCGACACACGCACATATACGTACCTATACATCTCAACGTATACATATATTTACATACACAGACATATACATATATACACATGTACATAATTCATACGATCTGCCCTTATTCACTCCCGTCGCCACCCCGCCAAACATGAAATGAAAACCCCCTCCCTCCATATGTGCGCGTGGTAACGCTAGGAAAAACAACAAAAGCCACATTCGTTCACAGTCTTTGGCTGTCATGTACAATGCACCAAAAGCACAACTGCCTTTCCACATCCAGGCCCCAAAAAACTTTCTATGTTTTACTCCAGACGCTTCACATGCCCTGGTTTAATCCATTGACAGCACTTCGACCCCGGTATACCACATCGTTCGAATTCACTCTATTCCTTGCACGCCTTTCACTCTCCTGCATGTTCAGGCCCCAATCACTCAAAATCTTTTTCATTCCATCTTTCCAACTTCAATTTGGTCTCCCACTTCGCCTCATTCCCTCCACCTCTGACACATATATCCTCTTTGTCAATCTTTCCTCACTCATTCTCTCCATGTGACCAAACCGTTTCCAAACACCCTCTTCTACTCTCTCAACCATACTCTTTTCATTACCACACATCTCTTTTACCCTTTCATTGCTTACTCGATCAAACCACCTCACACCACATATTGTCCTCAAACATCTCATTTCCAGCACATCCACCCTCCTCCGCAAAACTTTATCTATAGCCCACGCCTCGCAACCATATAACATTGTTAGAACCACAATTACTTCAAACATACCCATTTTTGCTTTCGAAGATAACGTTCTCGATTTCCACACATTTTTCAACGCTCTCAGAACTTTCGCCCCTTCCCCCACCCTATGACTCACTTCCGCTTTCATGGTTCCATCCGCTGCCAAATCCACTCACAGATATCTAAAACACTTCACTTCCTCCGGATTTTTTTCCATTCAAACTTACCTCCCACTTGACTTGTCCCTCAACCCTACTGTACATAATAACCTTGCTCTTATCCACATTTACTCTCAGCTTTCTTCTTTCACATGCTTTACCAAACTCAGTCACCAGTTTCTGCAGTTTCTCACCCGAATCAGCCACAAGCGCTATATCATCAGCGAACATCTGACTCACTTCCCAAACTCTCTCATCCACAACAGACTGCATACTTGCCCCTCTTTCCAAAACTCTTGCATTCACATCCCCAACAACCCCATCCATAAAGAAATTAAACAACCATGGAGATATCACGCACCTCTGCCGCGAACCAACACTCAATGAGAACCAATCACTTTCCTCTCTCCCTACACGTACACATGCCTTACATCCTCGATGAAAACTTTTCACTGCATCTAACAACCTACCCCCACATCATATATTCTTAATACCTTCCACAGAGCATCTATTTCAACTCTATCATATGTAATCTCTAGATCCATAAATGCTACATACAAATCCATTTGCTTTTCTAAATATTTCTCACATACATTTTTGAAGGCAAACACCTGATCCACACATCCTCTACCAATTCTGAAACCACATTGCTCCTCCCCAATCTGATGCTCTGTACATGCCTTCACCCTCTCAATTAATAACCTCTCATATAATTTCCCAGGAATACTCAACAAACTTATGCCTCTGTGATTTGAGCACTCACTCCTATTATACACTTTGCCTTTGCATAATGGAACTATGCAAGCATTCCTCCAGTCCTCAGGCACCTCACCATGAGTCCTACATACATTAATTAACCTTACCAACCAGTCAAAAATACAGTCATCCCCTTTTTTAATAAATTCCACTGCAATACCATCCAAACCCGCTGCCTTGCCGGCTTTCATCTTCTGGAAAGCTTTTACTACCTCTTCTCCGTTTACCAAATCATTGTCCCTAACCCTCTCGCTTTGCAGTCCATCTCGACCAAAATACCCTATATCTACCACTCTATCATCAAACACATTCAACAAACCTTAAAAATACTCACTCCATCTCCTTCTTATATCACTACTTCTTGGTATCACTTCCCGATTAGCCCCCTTCACTGATGTTCCCATTTGTTCCCTCGTCTTACGCACTTTATTTACCTCCTTCCAAAACATCTTTTTATTCTCCCTAAAATTTAATGATACTCTCCCACCCCAACTCTCATTTGCCCCCTTTTTCGCCTCTTGCACCTTTCTCTTGACCGCCTGCCTGTTTCTTTTATACATATCCCAGTCATTTGCATTATTTCCCTTCAAAATTCGTCCAAATGCCTCTCTCTTCTCTTTCACTCTTACTCTTACTTCTTCGTCCCACCACTCACTATCCTTTCTAATCTGCCCACCCCCCACGCTTCTCATGCCACAAGCATCTTTTGCGCACGCCATCACTGCTTCCCTAAATACATCCCATTCCGCCCCCACTCCCCTTATGTCCTTTGTTCTCACCTTTTTCCATTTGTACTCAGTCTCTCCTGGTACTTTCTCACACAAGTCTCCATCCCAAGCTCACTTACTATTACCACTCTTTTCACCCCAACATTCTCTCTTCTTTTCTGAAAACCTCTACAAATGTTTCCCTTTGCCTCCACAAGATAATGATCAGACATCCCTCCAGTTGCACTTCTCAGCACATTAACATCCAAAAGAAATACATAAGTATTCCAATGCAAGTAGGAGAGATAGCCGGATAGCGTTATTGGATTGCGTGTTGATTGATATGCACGTGAAAGAGAGACTTTTGGATGTTAATGTGCTGAGAGGGGCAACTAGAGGGATGTCTAATCATTATCCTGTGGAGGCGAAGTTGAAGATTTGTAGAGGTTTTCAGAAAAGAAGAGTGAATGTTGGGGTGAAAAGAGTGGTGAGAATAAGTGAACTTGGGAGGGATTCTTGAGTGAGGAAGTACCAGGAGAGATTTGTTTCTGTTCTAAGTATGTATGTATTTCTACTTTTTCCATACTGATCTGTGAGCTTCATATATCTTCCTCTATCACAAACATCTTCAAAGGGACCGATTAGTCAGTTGCTGTTAGAGTTCCATCTGTATCCGTTTGTGCAAGTAGCTACATGTGTGCTGTTGTGCATAACCTATTGTGCACCACCTGTCATTATTTTGAAATATGTAAATCGTGGCCATTGGATGTTGTCTCGCTCCCATAGTATATGTAGGTATCACATGGATAACAAGACAGTGACAAATCAGATGGTGATAACAGCTTACGTTAAATCTCCTTCCTCAAGCGATATGTCAGTCTTCAGTCCTCCCCCTCTATCATTCAATCTGATGGAATTATGTTGCTTTGCTTTGCTGGAAATTCAAACGAAAACGATGAATTCCATCTAAACTTTCGTGATTTATTATTTCATTTAAATGATTTTGTATAAGATAGCAGAAGACATCACCAGTTTCTTACATTATATCCATCTCCTACAGTGGTGGTGAGCTAAAAAGCTTGCAATCCCTGAGCTACAGCTGGTACTACGCCTTCGGTGTGCACTTCTGCGAGGCTCATACTTCCTTGCCCCGCAGCACCAGCACCCAGGTCTTCGTCATGTTCCTGTGGCTGTACACTTTGACACTGACCATAGTATACTCAGCCAACTTGAAGTCATTCTTGTTAGTGAGGAAACAACCAGCTATGATGGAGACCTTCCAGGACTTGTATGAGTCAGGCCTCGAAGTGGGAGCTCTCGGAAAGATGTTTAAAGATGGATTTGCCGCTTCAAGTGATCCCTACTTGAAAGTTAGTGAATAAATGTGTCTTAAAGTACACTCACAAGTATAGAATATAATTTCACACAAAAGTATATATCACACATACCCACGACATATAGTAAGACTCTATGTCAGGATGATATATACATATTGGTCTTAAAATCTGCAGCATCCAATACTTGAACCATTGCATGAAATATTTTCGTGATTAGCCACATTAGAAAATGCTAGCGCTGACGAGAAAGAAACGGATCACTGCTTCACCCCACATACAAAACAAGATCAGTGATTTTCTTCTTCATTATTGAATCCTAGACACCTGATTTATAAACACTATCGAAGAATGTAGGCATCTATAACAACAAATCGAAAAAATTATCAGGAATATATATATCTAAATATATATATATATATATATATATATATATATATATATATATATATATATATATATATATATATATATATACTATCCCTGGGGATAGGGGAGAAAGAAAGAATACTTCCCACGTACTCCCTGCGTGTCATAGAAGGCGACTAAAAGGGAAAGGAACGGGGGGTTGGAAACTGTCCCCTCTCCTTTTTTTTTTCCTTTTAATTTTCCAAAGGAAGGAACGGAGAAGGGGGCCAGGTGAGGATATTCCCTCAAAGGTCCAGTCTTCTGTTCTTAATGCTACCTCGCTAACGCGGGAAATGGCGAATAGTATGAAAAAAAAATGTATATATATATATATATATATATATATATATATATATATATATATATATATATATATAAATATATAAATATATATACATATATATATATATATATATATATATATATATATATATAAATATATATATATATATATATATATTTTTTTTTTTTTTTTTTTTTTTTATACTTTGTCGCTGTCTCCCGCGTTTGCGAGGTAGCGCAAGGAAACAGACGAAAGAAATGGCCCAACCCCCCCCCCCATACACATGTACATACACACGTCCACACACGCAAATATACATACCTACACAGCTTTCCATGGTTTACCCCGGACGCTTCACATGCCTTGGTTCAATCCACTGACAGCACGTCAACCCCTGTATACCACATCACTCCAATTCGCTCTATTTCCTGCCCTCCTTTCACCCTCCTGCATGTTCAGGCCCCGATCACACAAAATCCTTTTCACTCCATCTTTCCACCTCCAATTTGGTCTCCCTCTTCTCCTCGTTCCCTCCACCTCCGACACATATATCCTCTTGGTCAATCTCTCCTCACTCATTCTCTCCATGTGCCCAAACCATTTCAAAACACCCTCTTCTGCTCTCTCAACCACGCTCTTTTTATTTCCACACATCTCTCTTACCCTTACGTTACTTACTCGATCAAACCACCTCACACCACACATTGTCCTCAAGCATCTCATTTCCAGCACATCCATCCTCCTGCGCACAACTCTATCCATAGCCCACGCCTCGCAACCATACAACATTGTTGGAACCACTATTCCTTCAAACATACCCATTTTTGCTTTCCGGGATAATGTTCTCGACTTCCACACATTTTTCAAGGCTCCCAAAATTTTCGCCCCCTCCCCCACCCTATGATCCACTTCCGCTTCCATGGTTCCATCCGCTGACAGATCCACTCCCAGATATCTAAAACACTTCACTTCCTCCATATATATATATATATATATATATATATATATATATATATATATATATATATATATATATATATATATAGGGGGTGGCTGTATTGTTGACCGGTTGGTAAGGTTATTTACTATATTTATGATTCATGGTGAGGTGGAGGTGGTGAAAAGATGGAATGAAAAAGATTTTGAGTGATCGGGGCCTGAACATGCAGGAGGTTGAAAGGCGTGCAAGGAATAGAGTGAATTGGAACGATGTGGTATACCGGGGTCGACGTGCTGTCAATGGATTGAACCAGGGCATGTGAAGCGTCTGAGGTATACCATGGAAAATTTTGTGGGGCCTGGATGTGGAAAGGGAGCTGTGGTTTCGGTGCATTATTACATGACAGCTAGAGACTGAGTGTGAACGAATGGGGCCTTTGTTGTCTTTTCCTAGCGCTACCTCTCACACATGAGGGGGGAGGGGGTTGTTATTTCATGAGTGGCGAGGTGGCGATGGGAACAAATAAAGGCAGACAGTATGAATTATGTACATGTGTATATATGTGTATGTCTGTGTGTGAATATATATGTGTACATTGAGATGTATAGGTATGTATATTGCGTGTGTGGGCGTGTATGTATATTTGCGTGTGTGGACGTGTATGTATATACATGTGTATGTGGGCGGGTTGGGTCATTCTTTCGTCTGTTTCCTTGCGCTACCTCGCTAACGCGGGAGACAGCGACAAAGCAAAATAAATAGATAATAAATAATTAATAAATATATATATATATATATATATATATATATATATATATATATATATATATATATATATATATATATATATATATATATATATACATATATATATATATATATATGTATATATATATATATATATATATATATATATATATATATATATATATATATATATATATATATATATATATATATATATATATCAACTGAAAGAGAGTTATATTTCAGTTATATTTCTGACTGTTATATTTCTCTCTTGTGTCTCCCCTGATGATGTGATTATTACACGAAAGTGCACTTGGGAACTTTTCATGTTTCATTTTCCCCGCGGACTCATAGGAGAAGGCATATGATAGAGTTGATAGAGATGCTCTGTGGAAGGTATCAAGAATATATGGTGTGGGAGGCAAGTTGTTAGAAGCAGTGAAAAGTTTCTATCGAGGATGTAAGGCATGTGTACGTGTAGGAAGAGAGGAAAGTGATTGGTTCTCAGTGAATGTAGGTTTGCGGCAGGGATGTGTGATGTCTCCATGGTTGTTTGATTTGGTTATGGATGGGGTTGTTAGGGAGGTGAATGCAAGAGTTTTGGAAAGAGGGGCAAGTATGCAGTCTGTTGTGGATGAGATAGCTTGGGAAGTGAGTCAGTTGTTGTTCGCTGATGATACAGCGCTGTTGGCTGATTCATGTGAGAAACTGCAGAAGCTGGTGGCTGAGTTTGGTAAAGTGTTTGAAAGAAGAAAGTTAAAAGTAAATTTGAATAAGAGCAAAGTAATTAGGTACAGTATGGTTGAGGAACAAGTCAATTGGGAGGTAAGTTTGAATGGAGAAAAATTGGAGGAAGTGAAGTGTTTTAGATATATGGGAGTGGATTTGGCAGCGGATGGAACCATGGAAGAAGAAGTGAATCATAGGGTGGGGGAGGGGGCGAAAGTTCTGGGAGCGTTGAAGAATGTGTGAAAGTCGAGAACGTTATCTTGGAAAGCAAAAATGGGTATGTTTGAAGGATTAGTGGTTCCAACAATGATATAAGGTTGCGAGGCGTGGGCAATAGATAGAGTTGTACGGAGGAGGGTGGATATGCTGGAAATGAGATGTTTGAGGACAATATATGGTGTGATGTGGTTTGATCGAGTAAGTAATGAAAGGGTAAGAGAGATGTGTGGTAATAAAAAGAGTGTGGTTGAGAGAGCAGAAGAGGGTGTTTTGAAATGGTTTGGTCACATGGAGAGAATGAGTGAGAAAAGATTGACAAAGAGGATGTATGTGTCAGAGGTGGAGGGAGCTAGGAGAAGTGGGAGACCAAATTGGAGGTGGAAAGATGGAGTGAAAAAGATTTTGTGTGATCGGGGCCTGAACATGCAGGAGGGTGAAAGGAGGGCAAGGAATAGAGTAAATTGGATCGATGTGGTATACCAGGGTTGACGTGCTGTCAGTGGATTGAATCAGGGCATGTAAGCGTCTGTGGTAAACTATGGAAAGTTGTGTGGGGCCTGGATGTGGAAAGGGAGCTGTGATTTCGGGCATTATTGCATGACAGCTAGAGACTGAGTGTGAGCGAATGGGGCCTTAGTTGTCTTTTCCTAGTGCTACCTCGCACACATGAGGGCGGAGGGGGATGGTATTCCATGTGTGGCGAGGTGGCGATGGGAATGAATAAAGGCAGACAGTATGAATTGTGTGCATGGGTATATATGTAAGTGTCTGTGTGTGTATATATATGTGTACTTTGAGATGTATAGGTATGTATATTTGCGTGTGTGGACGTGTATGTATGTACATTATGTATGGGGGTGGGTTGGGCCATTTCTTTCGTCTGTTTCCTTGCGCTACCTCGCAAACGCGGGAGACAGCGACAAAGCAAAATAATAGAAATGATATGATAATATATATATATATATATATATATATATATATATATATATATATATATATATATATATATATATATATATATATATATATCGAGGATGTAAGGCATGTGTACGTGTAGGAAGAGAGGAAAGTGATTGGTTCTCAGTGAATGTAGGTTTGCGGCAGGGGTGTGTGATGTCTCCATGGTTGTTTAATTTGTTTATGGATGGGGTTGTTAGGGAGGTAAATGCAAGAGTCCTGGAAAGAGGGGCAAGTATGAAGTCTGTTGGGGATGAGAGAGCTTGGGAAGTGAGTCAGTTGTTGTTCGCTGATGATACAGCGCTGGTGGCTGATTCATGTGAGAAACTGCAGAAGCTGGTGACTGAGTTTGGTAAAGTGTGTGGAAGAAGAAAGTTAAGAGTAAATGTGAATAAGAGCAAGGTTATTAGGTACAGTAGGGTTGAGGGTCAAGTCAATTGGGAGGTGAGTTTGAATGGAGAAAAACTGGAGGAAGTGAAGTGTTTTAGATATCTGGGAGTGGATCTGGCAGCGGATGGAACCATGGAAGCGGAAGTGGATCATAGGGTGGGGGAGGGGGCGAAAATTTTGGGAGCCTTGAAAAATGTGTGGAAGTCGAGAACATTATCTCGGAAAGCAAAAATGGGTATGTTTGAAGGAATAGTGGTTCCAACAATGTTGTATGGTTGCGAGGCGTGGGCTATGGATAGAGTTGTGCGCAGGAGGATGGATGTGCTGGAAATGAGATGTTTGAGGACAATGTGTGGTGTGAGGTGGTTTGATCGAGTAAGTAACGTAAGGGTAAGAGAGATGTGTGGAAATAAAAAGAGCGTGGTTGAGAGAGCAGAAGAGGGTGTTTTGAAATGGTTTGGGCACATGGAGAGAATGAGTGAGGAAAGATTGACCAAGAGGATATATGTGTCGGAGGTGGAGGGAACGAGGAGAAGAGGGAGACCAAATTGGAGGTGGAAGGATGGAGTGAAAAAGATTTTGTGTGATCGGGGCCTGAACATGCAGGAGGGTGAAAGGAGGGCAAGGAATAGAGTGAATTGGAGCGATGTGGTATACAGGGGTTGACGTGCTGTCAGTGGATTGAATCAAGGCATGTGAAGCGTCTGGGGTAAACCATGGAAAGCTGTGTAGGTATGTATATTTGCGTGTGTGGACGTGTGTATGTACATGTGTATGGGGGGGGGGCCATTTCTTTCGTCTGTTTCCTTGCGCTACCTCGCAAACGCGGGAGACAGCGACAAAGTATAAAAAAAAAAAAAAAAAAAAAAAAAAAAAAAAATATATATATATATATATATATATATATATATATATATATATTGCATATGAACACGCACCTTCATAGAGCATACAAACCTCCTACAGCCCGGATCGATCCCGGGACCCGTGTGCAACAGGCGGGAGCGCTATCGCTAGGCTATGATCGCCCCTATAGGGAAATGACTATTCGAATACTATGTACTCGAATACCCTTCGTCTCACTTTGGTGAGCAACGGGGACCTACACCGGTCATTTCCAATCAGGCTCACAAACCCAGCATATAACATCTTACCGTATCTAAGTGTACAATGCAGAGGTATATGAATACCGTTAGTTTCGGGGGAAATGCTATAAGCAGGCTGTGTTGATAGAGTTGATAGATGTTCTTTGGAAGGTTTTAAGATTGCATGGTGTGGCAGGAAATTTGATTGAAACAGTGAAATGATTTTATCAAGAAGTAAAATATTTTTACGAGTAGGAAGAGAGGAAAGTGATTGGTTCCCAGTAAATGTCGGTTTGCTTTGGGGTGCGTGATGTTTCCATAGTTGTTTAATTAGTTTATGGATGGGTTGGGTAGGGAGGTGAATGCAAGAGTTTTGGAGAAATGAGCAAGTGTGCAGTCTGTTGTAGATGAGAGGGCTTGGGACGTAAGTCAGTTGTTGTTCGCTGATTATACATCGGTGGCAGCTGATTCCAGTGAGAAACTGCAGAAATTGGTGACTAAGTTTGGTAGAGTGTGCGAAAGGTAAAAGTTAGGAGTAATGTGA
>NW_027265280.1:0-25192 GCF_036320965.1 Panulirus ornatus
GACTCACTTGAATAGTGCAATGTTCTCATAAGTCTGGATAATTCTAAAAATTAAATGACTTGATTTTGTTATAATTAGAGAACGTTAGAGTCATTTTGTATCATAACACACTCAAAAACAAGTTAAAAACAACATGAAATTTCCGATGCCTATGAAAGTTTGGTGTTAATTGTAATGTTTTGTCTATATTGTTTTACTATATAGCTTGTGCCTTTACTGATTGGATTTTAATTTCATATTCAGTTTTGTGTCAACTGTGTTGTTTAAGCTAGAATCATGGTATGACGATATGACGAGACTTTTATCTAAATGAAAAAAAGTAAACGAAAATATTGTTAAAAGATTACGTGTTTATATTCTGGATATATTTTGAATGTTGTGGTCCACAATATTACAGTTATGTTCTCACTACAAGGGTATGTAGGAGTTGAAATAACGAATTGTGAGCAAACTGTTAGGCACCTAGCCAGAAAATCTTCTAATCATTTTAATTCAATGTTATGAAAATGTCTCGAAAACATTTCGTCTCTGATCAACGAAAACAAAATTGTCTCCTAACTAAGATGTCATCCATGGACATCCGTATTGTGGCTATGGAATATGTCTGACGCATCTAAGTCGTGATCGGTTCTTAAACACATTGCATTATAGCACATCGTGCATGTTGAGTTTAGTCTCACTCAGAGGTAATGGGAAGGATTTTTCCCCTTCTGATACTGGCATGTTCACCATTCCAGAGTTGGTCGAATTCATTTTTCACTTAGTTACTATCAACTGGTCATAGGATTCATTCCTCTACCTTTGGTATGGCAGGAAATAACTATTTCCGTTTCCATACGAAAAATTACATTTTCACAAATTTTGTGTTGATATTACCCACAGCGCTACGTAACACAGGTGGAGGATGAAAGATTTATCTTAACTTACAACAACACAACTACTTTGTTTATAAATCACTGCGTGCACTTTAGTGCACAACAGTGAAATTATATAATGACACAGAAAAGCTTCTATTATTATCCATGTAAGGTAGATATGGAGGATAACATGGCGATCTTTCAGATTTATAGATATAAGTACTGTTGCTGATCAAGTGTATGGAGCGTGAGTGAGTTAGTGCTGCAGTGGCAGAACACGGTGGAAATGTTGTGGACCAGTGTTACTTTTGAAGTATTGTCTGAGAAATACTTGAAGAAAAGATGATAGGAGGAATCATTTATCTGACTGGAGAAATGGGAATTACATGATTAGAGACGTGCCTCTGGGAAAGGCGTCTTGATATATGATGAAGCGGATAAGCTACCAGTTGCATTCCTTCGGGAGATTTTCATCGGAGCGGAAGTAGTGTGAGGCGAATAGGATGGAGGAAGTAAGATGTTTCAGTGAGGTGGGCCTGCGTCAGTGTGTTATGTACCTTGGCTGTTTAATATGTTCATGGACGGGTAATGATGGAGGTAAAAACTGGAATATATTGAACAGAGGAAAGAATCTACACTATAACTGATGGTTGTAAGTGGGAGGAAACTCAGTTGCCATTGCCATGATTTTGAGGCAGATTTAAGAAACTCCCAAAAACCTGATGTATGCGTTTAGGAAATGTGTGAAAGAAGGAAGATGAAGATAATGTGATAAAATGAGGCATGAAATGTAATCTGTGAGATAAGACAGTATGACCTGAATGTAAATACGAACGCATAGGCCCTGGAGGAAGTGTGTTAATCTAAGTACATGGGAGTGGATTTATAGGCTGGAGGAAAGGGAAGTGGTGACTATGGCTGTGGACAGGAATCCTTAGGGCTGAAGTAATCTTAGGATCGAAAGAGGAGACCCACTGTGTTGGTGCATTACGGAGAGCGTGGTTGTGGATCTCTCTGAAGGTATGAAATCACCCTAAGTGGTTGCTTTTTATTGATTTTATACATACTTGTAGTTTCGTGCTGTTCATGAATCTGATTCTCTTCCATAAATGTCAACGAAGGGAGAGTGTTGACATGTTGGATATGAATGCTTGCGGGGACATATGTCGTGTGTGGCAGGCTGACGGGTAGTTAAGTGCAGACCGATTGAGAGAGAGGATGTCCTGAAATGAATCGAATCTATCGAAAGAATGAGACTGAAAAACAGTGAGGAAGCGAAGGTGGGCAGAAGAGTCCAAGAGGAGATGGAAGGATGAAGTAAAAGAGCTTTGCAAGTTTCGGGTTGCTACACATGTAGGAGTTCAGGACATGCACAGGATATGATGAATTAGGCGATGTGGCATCCGGTAAACAATGTGCTGAATTGGACTGACCAGGACCAATGAAGCGGTCAGAGGAAAGCGACGGATGGTCTTTGGCGCTTAACTTGGACGGTGGACTTCGAAGTTTCCGTGTGGGGCATTATATAATTCTTAACAGATCACAAGAGCAGGACTCCACGAACGATTGCCAGAACTGGCAGCACCTCAGAAATTCATGTGGAGCTTCGTCCTCAGAAACATCTTAAGTCGCAGGTCAAATTGCTGCCATAAAAACAATTAAAGTATCTTTGTGAACGAGGTGACTGTTCGATCAGTAATACCCAGACACTTTCTGAAAAAGGAGTTCCTGGTGATGAACCTGGCGTTCTCTTGAAATCAATTTTTCAGCGTGCTTCCTGATGGCGCCCAAACATGGCCATTTCGGAGAAACATTGTTAGCTTACATGTCTGCTTCGCGTGAACACTGAGGATGATTCTGATCACAGGAGGAAATCCCAAGGTCGGCATCGTTGACGTCTACTCAGTAAGTTGTTAAGTTTTAATAACTGACAAGTTCAACATCCCTATACGCATTCCTCACGGTGTCGTAGAAGGCGACTAAAAGGACGGGAGCGGGGGGCTGGAAACCCTTCCTCCTTGCATTTAACTCTTTAAAGGGGGAAAACAGCAAGAAGGCGTCACTCGGGAGTGCTCATCCTCCTCGAAGGCTCGATTGGGGTGTTAAATGTGTGTGCATGTAACCAAGATTGAGAAAAAAGGAGAGAGTGGAAGATGTTTGAGGAGAGGAACCTGGATGGTTTTGTCTCAGTTGAAACGAAGCTCAAGGTATAAGGGGGAAGAGTTACTTATGGGAATGTTCTTGGGAGTAATAGTCAGGGATAGTGAGAGGACAAGAGCAAGGGAGGAGTAGCAGTACTCCTGAAACAGGAGTATGTGTGGGAGTATGTGATAGAATGAAAGTAAGTAAACTCTAGTTTATTATGGGTAAAATTGGAAAGTGGATGGAGAGTGATGGTGTGATAATTGTTGATATGTTACTTGGCATGAGAAGGAAAGATCATGAGAGGCAATGTGTTTTGAGAGCAGCTGAATGAGTGTGTTTGTAGTTTGATACACGAGCCGGGTTATAGTGATGGATGATTGCAATGCAGGTGAGTAATGTGGCAGTTGAAGGAATAATGGTGTACATTGGGTGTTCAGTGTTGTAAATGGAAATGGTGAAGAGTTGTCGATTTATGTGCTGAAAAAGAACTGGTGATGGAATACCTGTCCCTTTCCTAATTGACGCGATATACCTATGTATACGAATGTAAGTAGGAGAGATGGCCCAGAGCAGCGGTTTTTGGAATACGTAGTAATTGACAGGCGCGCGAAGAGAGAATTTTGGATGTTAATGTGCTGAGTAGGCAACTAGAGGGATGTTGATCATTATCTTGTGGAGCAAAGGTGAGAGATTTTGGGGGGTTTTCAGAAAAGAAGAGAGAAATGTTGGGGGAAAAGAGGGTGTGAGAGTATTGAGCGGGAAGGAGACTTGTGTGGGAAGTACCAGGAGGAAGACTGAGTACAGAATGGATAAAGGTGAGAACAAAGGAGGTAATAAGATGGAGGTGGAGGAATGGAATGTATTTAGGAAAGCAGTGATGCTTGAGCAAAAGATGCTTGTGGCCATGAGAAGCGTGGGAAGGTGGGATGATTAGAAAGGGGTAGTGGGTGGTGGGATGAAGAGGTAAGATTATTGTGAAAGAGAAGGGGGAGGTTTGGGCGTTTTTGAGGGAAAAAAAAAAATGAAATTGAGTGGGAAAATTATAAAAAAAAAGAGACAGGAGGTCAAGAGAAAGGTGAAGAGGGTGAAAAAGAGGGCAAATGAGTTTTGGGGGGAAAGGTGTATCGAAATTTTTAGGGAGAATAAAAGATATTTTGGAAGGGGGTTTAATAAAGTGCGAAAGAAAGGGGAAAAATGGGAAACTTAGTGAAGGTGGCTAATGGGGAGGTGATAACAAGTAGTGGTGATGGGGGAAAGGGTTGGAGTGAATATTTTGCGGGTTTTTGTTGAATGTGTTTGATGATAGGGGAGTATAGGGTGTTTTGGTCGAGGGGGTTTTTTTGCAAATGAGGGTTAGGGAAAATGTTTGGTAAAAGAGAAGACGTAGTAAAAGCTTTGCGGAAGAGAAACCCGGCAAGGCAGCAGGGTTTGGGGGTTTTGCGTGGAATTTTTTTTAAAAAAAGGGGGGTGACGGTATTTTGCTGGTTGGTAAGGTTACTTAATGTATGTATGATTCTTGGTGAGGCGCTGAGGATTGGCGGAAATGCGGAAAGTGCCTTGAAAAAAGGCAAAGGGGTAAGAGTGAGTGCTCAAATTAAAAAGGGTAAAGTTTGTTGAGTATTTGTTAAATTATATGGGGGGTATGATTGGAGATTAAAAAGGGGCATGTACGAGTCAGATTGGGAAAGCAGTGTGGTTTCAGAAGTGGCAGGGGATGGTGGATCGGGGTTGTTTTGCTTTAAAGAATTTGGGGAAAGAAATTTTCGAAAAGCAATGGTTTTGTATTAGATTTATGGTTGGAAAAGGGGCTATGATAGAGTTGATAAGAGCTCTGTGAAGGTATAAAAATATATGGTGTGGGAGGAAAAGTTGTTAGAAGCAGTGAAAAGTTTTTCCGGGATGTAAGGCATTGTTCGTGTAGGAAAGGGGAAAGGATTGGTTCTCGTGAAGTAGGTTTGCGGCAGGGGTGTGTGATTTTTGGGTGGGGTTGTTGGGGAAGTGATGCAAAAGAGTTTTGGAAAGAGGGGCAATTGCGTCTGTTTGGGGATGAGGAGCTTGGGAAGTGAGTTGTTTTTTGTTCGCGATGTCGCGTGGTGGTTGTTCATGTGAGAAACTGAGAAGTGGTGACGGTTTGGTAAAGGTGTGAAGAAGAAAGTTAAGAGGGAAATGTGAATAAGAACAAGGTTATTAGGTACGTAGGGTTGAGGGTCAAGTCAATTGGGGGGGAAATTTGAATGGAGAAAAAAAAAAAATGGGGGAGTAAAAAGTTTTAGATACCGGGAGTGGTCTGGCAGCGGATGGAACCCTGGAAGCGGAAGTGAATATAGGGGGGGGGGGGGGCGAAAAACCTGGGAGCCTTGAGGATGTTTTTGGAAATCGAGAACATTATCTCTGGAAAACAAAAATGACTATGTTTGAAGGAATAGTGGTTCCAACAATGTTGTAGGTTGGAGGCGTGGGTATGGTTTTGGGTTTGGCGCAGGAGGGTGGTGGCTGGAGGGGGAAAGAGATGTTTGGGAAATATGTGGTATGGGTGGGTTTTATCGAGTAAATAATGTAAGGGTAGAGAGAGCGTTTGGGAAATAAGAAGGCGGGTTGGAGAGGAAGGGGTGTTTGAAAAGGTTTGGGCACATGGAGAGAATGAGGAGGAAAAAAATTGACTAAGAGGTATATGTGTCGGAGGTGGAGGGAACGAGGAGGGAAATGGGAGACAAATTGGAGGTGGAAAGATGGAGTGAAAAAATTTTAGTATGGGGCCCTGAAAAATGCAGGGGGGGAAAGGCGGGAAAGGGAAAAGAGTGAATTGGAACTTTTTTTGGGATATGGGATTGACGTGTGTCGTGGATTGAACCCCGGGTGTGAGCGTCTGAGCTAACCATGGGTAGTTTTTTTTGGGAACTGGATGTGGAAAAAAGGGAGCTGTTTTTTTTGGGCATTATAATAACAGTAGTGAATGAGTGTGAACGAACTTGTTTTTGTCATTTTCTGGCGCTCCTAGCGAGCGTGCGGGGTTGGGGTTGTTTTTAGTGTGGGGGAGGTGGGGACGGAAAAGAAAAAAGGCAGCAAGTATGAAATATGTACATATGTTTATGGTATTCTTTGTGTATGATATATGTATATGTTTTGGTATGTTTGTAGTGTGGGTGTGATGTATAATGTGTGTATGTGGGTGGGTTGGGCCCCTCTTTCGTTTTTGGTTTTGGCTCCCTCGTTTAAGCGGGGCAGGACAAAGTGAATCTGAGAAAAAAAGAAATTATATATATTATATATTTTTATCTTGTGGAGGAAAGGTGAAGATTTGTAGGGTTTCGAAAAGAAGAGGGGAATGTTGGGGTGAAAGGGTGGTGAGAGTAAGTGAGCTTGGGAAGGAGACCTGTGTGAGGAAGTACCAGGAGAGACGGTACAGAATGGAAAAGGTGGGAAACAATGGAAGTAAGGGGAGTGGGGAGGATGGGTTTTATTTAGGGAATCAGTGATGGATTGCGCAAAAGATGCTTGTGGATGAAAAGGTGGGGGGTGGGTTGATTAAAAAAGGGGTGTAGTGAGTGGTGGGATGAAGAAGAAAGAGTATTAGTGAAAGAGAAGAGAGAGGCATTTGGACGATTTTTGCAGGGAAAAAATGCAATTGTGGTGGGAGACGTATAAAAGAAAGAGCAGGAGGTCAAGAGAAAGGTGCAAGAGGTGAAAAAAAGGGCAAATGAGAGTTGGGGTGAGAGAGTATCTTTAAAATTTTTAGGGGAGAATAAAAGATGTTTGGAAGGAGGGTAAATAAAGTGGTAAGAAAAGGGAGCAAATGGGAACTTCAGTGAAGGGCGCAAATGGGGGGGTGATAACAAGTAGTGGTGATGTGAGAAGGGATGGAGTGAGTATTTTGAAGGTTTGTGAATGTGTTTGATGATGAGTGGAGATATAGGGTGTTTTGGTCGAGGTGGTGTGCAAAGTGAGAGGGTTAGGGAAAATGATTTGGTAAACCCAGAGAAGAGGTAGTGAAACCCTTTTTGCGGAAGTGAAACCCGGCAAGGCGGGCAGGTTTGGTGGTATTGCAGTGGAATTTTTTAAAAAGGGGGTGACTTATTGTTGACTGGTTGGTAGGTTATTTAATGTATGTATAAACTATGGTGAGGTGCTGAGATTGGCGGAATGCGTGCATAGTGAAATTGTCAAAGGCAAAGGGATAAGAGTGAGTGCTCAAATTACAGAGGTATAGTTTGTTGGATTCCTGGTAAATTATATGGGAGGGTATTGATTGGAGGGTGAAGGCATGTACCGGATCAGATTGGGGGAAGGCAGTGTGGTTTCAGAAGTGGGTAGGGATGTGTGGATCAGGTGTTTGCTTTGAAGAATGTATGTGAGAAATACTTAGAAATGCAATGGATTGTAAAGTAGATTTAGGATCTGGAGAAGGCATTTGATAGAGTTGATAAGAGATGCTTGTGGAAGGTATAAAGAATATTTCGGTGTGGGAGGGAAGGGTTTTTAGAAGCAGTGAAAAGTTTTTATCGAGGATGTAAGGCATGTGTACGTGTAGGAAGAGAGGAAAGTGATTGGTTCTCAGTGAATGTAGGTTTGCGGCAGGGTGTGTGATGTCTCCATGGTTGTTTAATTTGTTTATGGATGGGGTTGTTAGGGAGGTAAATGCAAGAGTTTTGGAAAGAGGGGCAAGTATGAAGTCTGTTGGGGATGAGAGAGCTTGGGAAGTGAGTCAGTTGTTGTTCGCTGATGATACAGCGCTGGTGGCTGATTCATGTGAGAAACTGCAGAAGCTGGTGACTGAGTTTGGTAAAGTGTGTGAAGAAGAAAGTTAAGAGTAAATGTGAATAAGAGCAAGGTTATTAGGTACAGTAGGGTTGAGGGTCAAGTCAATTGGGAGGTGAGTTTGAATGGAGAAAAACTGGAGGAAGTGAAGTGTTTTAGATATCTGGGAGTGGATCTGGCAGCGGATGGAACCATGGAAGCGGAAGTGGATCATAGGGTGGGGGAGGGGGCGAAAATTCTGGGGCCTTGAAGAATGTGTGGAAGTCGAGAACATTATCTCGGAAAGCAAAAATGGGTATGTTTGAAGGAATAGTGGTTCCAACAATGTTGTATGGTTGCGAGGCGTGGGCTATGGATAGAGTTGTGCGCAGGAGGATGGATGTGCTGGAAATGAGATGTTTGAGGACAATGTGTGGTGTGAGGTGGTTTGATCGAGTGAGTAACGTAAGGGTAAGAGAGATGTGTGGAAATAAAAAGAGCGTGGTTGAGAGAGCAGAAGAGGGTGTTTTGAAGTGGTTTGGGCACATGGAGAGAATGAGTGAGGAAAGATTGACCAAGAGGATATATGTGTCGGAGGTGGAGGGAACGAGGAGAAGAGGGAGACCAAATTGGAGGTGGAAAGATGGAGTGAAAAAGATTTTGTGTGATCGGGGCCTGAACATGCAGGAGGGTGAAAGGAGGGCAAGGAATAGAGTGAATTGGAGCGATGTGGTATACCGGGGTTGACGTGCTGTCAGTGGGTTGGGAATCAAGGCATGTGAAGCGTCTGGGGTAACCATGGAAAGCTGTGTAGGTATGTATATTTTGCGTGTGTGGGGCGTATGTTTATACTGTGTATGGGGGGGGGTTGGGCCCTTTCTTTCCTTGTTTCCTTTCGCTACCCCGCAAACGCGGGGGGAAGGACAAATATAATAAAAAAAAAAGAAAAAAAAAAAAAATATATATATTATTATATATTATATGTATATATATATTTAAAATTTAATATATTTATATATATTAAATAATTTATATATTATTTTATTTGTTTTTTTCACCTGTTTCCCTTTTCCCCTTTCATCGCGGGTAGCGTTTTAAAAAAGAAAAAAAACCCACATTTGTTCAACTGCTAGCTTTCATGGTAAAACCCGAAACCACGCCCCCTTTTCCCCACATCTAGGGCCACAAAAGTTTCCATGGTTTACCCCAGACGTTTATATGCCATGGCCCCCCCGTCCAACAGCACTTCGACCCTGATTACCACATCATTTAATTCTTTATTCCTTGCAGCCTCTACCTCGGCATGTTCCGGACCCGATCGTAAAAATTTTTTCAGTCTATTCTTCAATTCCCTCTGGGTTCCGTTCTCCTTGTTCCCCCATCTCTGACACACTTCAACTCTCTTTTGGCCACTTTTCACGGGGCATACCCCCGAAACCAACTCCAGAAACTTAATGATGGTAGGGTTTAAGTTTCCTTTTTTTCTTGGGTGTATTGGTGAGCCCAAAACAGGATCTTTGTCACGCGTTTACAGAGACCCAAAAACAAGGCTTTCTTTTTTTTCTTTTTTTCTTTTCTCACCAAAGTTTTGTTCTCAGATAATTTTCTTTCTTTTTTTCTTGAAATAAGGAAGTTTCAGGCACACGAACTCTATCTTTAGTAACTTAACTATAAATGAACAACGCAAAAGAGCAAAAATTGAATGAATCACATCTTGAAATGTTGTAGGAGAACAAATACCGCGGGGGGTTGGTGGGGGCGGAGCTTGACGCTGTGATTGGGGACGAGGCGGTGACGCTGCTGGTTGGTGGACGAAGGCGTGACGCTGTGGTTGGTGGACCCAGAGCGGTGACGGTGGTTTGGGGGGGACGAGAGCGGGGACGCTGCTGGTTGGTGGACGAGAGCGGTGACGCTGGGGTGGTTGGTGGGAGAGCGGTGACGTGCTGGGTTTGGGGGACGAGAGCTGTGACGCTGTGATTGGCGGACGAGAGCGGTGACGTGGGTTGGGGACGAGAGCTGTGCGCGCTGATTGGCGGCGAGAGCTGGGACGCTGTGGTTTGGGGGCGAGGCGGTGCGGCTGGTTGGTGGGAGAGCGGTGCGCTGGGTTTGGGGGACGAGGCGGTTTACGCTGCGGTTGGTGGGCGAGGCGGGGACGCTGTGGTTGGCGGCGGAGCGGTTGACGCTGCTGGTTGGTGGGAGAGCGGTTGGACGTGCTGATTGGGGACGAGAGCGGTGATGCTGTTTGGTTTGGGGACGGGCGGTGACGCTGCTGATTGGTGGACGGAGCGGTGACCCGTGGTTGGTGGGCGGAGCGGTGACGTGCTGGTTGTGGCGAGAGCGGGGATGCTGCTGGTGGTGGCGAGAGCGGTGACGCTGTGGTTGGTGGACGAGAGCGGTGAGTTGGATGGTGGACGAGAAACGGTTTACGTGCTGGGTTGGGGGGCGAGGCGGTGACGCTGCTGGTTTGGGGGACGAGAGCGGGGACGCTGTGGTTGGGGGGCGGGAGCGGTGACCCGCTGGTTGGTGGAAAGGGCGGTGATGCTGCTGGTTGGTGGACGGAGGGTGAGCGTGGTTGGTGGCGAGAGCGGTGACGCTTGGTTGGTGGGAGGCGGTGACGCTGCTGGTTGGTGCGAGGCGGTGACGTGTTGGTTGGTGGGCGGAGCGGTGACGCTGCTGGTTGGGGGACCCTTGGGGGCAATTTGTGTCGAGGGGTTTGGGGGAAACTTTTTTTTTCGTATCAAAAGTTTTGGGAGGAACTATGTTAACAGAAATTTTCTTGCTGTTTACTCCCTAGTGGAAGAGTTACATGATGAAGAGATTTGTTGACAACTTGGGTACAAGATTAATCGTGCCTCTCCCGCCACACTTACGATCCCAATTCGCCAGCTCGGTGATTACTGTGAACCTTGGCCTGGTTTCCGCATTATGTCAGAGAGTCTACTTAAACAGGGGATGTTTTTTGGGCCCTATAAAATATTAAAGGGAATATCAAGACCCATGGTCCTTTTTAGCCTTTTTGTAGTTTCTCAAGGGTGCACTTCGTTCCTTTTATGACATCAACGTCTTGCAGTAGTAGTCTACGGATGGTGATGTTTTCAGAACTTGGTTTTTTCTAATGACGTCGTAGGAGCAGAAAAAAATTGGATCCCGGGAGAGCCCGTGGCGACTTCCCCCCCTGATGTCAGCCTTTCCATCAAAGGCTGCGTCATGGGGGGTTGGGTGGTTTCCGCAGGCGGGACCCTTTCATTGGTTCTCGTGATCTTGGACGCTTTCTTGACTATTACTGCGTGTGTTGATGACGTTTATGTCCTCATAAGAAGGTTTAGAAGTAATAAGGAAATGAAGGAGACGTTGGTTTTGGGTCATCTCCACGATCAAGCTCTTTACTGTAAAAAAAACTTCTAAAAATTTTTAAAAGAATTTGCTGAAACGTTTCTAAAAAATCGTGAAAAAAATAATTTTCAGAAAAGTAAGTTATCCACTGTGGATCAAGAACCTGTGAATGTGCCTGGGTGTGGGAAAAAGTCAGGTTACACCTGCCGACTTGAAATTCCAAGAAAAGTCTTTCTGGCCATGTCCCCACGAGAGAGCGAGTAACGAGAGGGAAAAGCTGTTTTTATGGAGGTGGAATGGCGTGTCCCGGTTCCGAGCACTGGGCAGTGGGGGGTTGGGGGGGGCTATTCCTGCTCCCTCCCATAGGGGGTTCACCCGGGGGCAGCAGTAGTACAGGACGGGCAGCCTGCTTCTTTTTGTTTTTGTGAGAGGCAGGGGCGGAGCTCCGCCATTTGCAAAAATAGTTAATGAGCAATAATTTCTTCAACTTCCCTGATGTGTATGGTATCGGGGAAAGTCCCCCGATGGATGGTGGGTTTGGGTGATTGAACGAAATGATGAGAAAGGGGAGTAGTGGGAAAGTGTGTGGCGTGCCCCCGGTCATGATGCGTCGGGGTGGGGCCCGGGTGGGGGGAAAGGTGTGGGGTGGCGGGAAAAGGATTTTTACCAGCGATAAAAAGCTTGTAGGGTGCAGGCGATGCTCCCCCCCGGAAGGGAGCTAAAAGAGATGCCGACTTTGTTTGGCTCCATGGAACTGTGTGGTTGCTGCAGTTGAGGCGCAGGTGGGAAAGTTATGTACTATGTTAATAATGACACATTCCCATACCATACACCCCCCATCCCTTACACCTCCATATTTTTACACCCCCCTACCCCACACCTCCCTACCTCACAACCCCCCAACTCCCACCTCCCATACCTACAACCTCCCATCCTCAACACCTCCAACCTCCAAAAACCCCCCCATACCTCACACATTTAGTTAGTGTTATGATTTGGTACATTATGCTGTGTCTAAACAATGTGTTTCTTAGCGTTAAGTGAATCGCTACGCTATTGCAGGCCATAAAACTCGTTGACAGGTTCCGGGCTAACAAAAGTAAAGTTTTTTTGACCTCTTATTTCTCCAAAACTAAGGAAAACCGTACAAGTTCTTTTCTGTGCCTCAACACCTGGGTCTGTTCCATCTTGGGGGGGGTCCCGCCCCCGGTTCATACAGGGACGGGGGGATGTCTCTGCACTTCACGGATCTGTTGTATTTTGCCTAAGAACTGCCCTCGTGTGGTCTCGGTGATAAGTGAGGAGCATCGTTCTCACCACAACCTAATTCCTTTCTCAGATTATTTGTTTGTATGAAGTTCAGGTTTATTTTTTTTACGACAAACAAATGGGAGTTTTTTTTGTGACCCCAATTTCATTTGGTCTTGGGGTCTTCCCGTTGTGCAGAGAAGGAAAACTTGGAAACTTTTTAAAACAAAAATGAAAAAAAGAGGAAAAGGTTGCTATGTTGAAAATAACGCCTGTGTTTCTCAAAAGAAAACTTTGCTCTTGGAAGATCCCCCGGGGCCCTTACCCGTTTACACGGAGTAAATTTCTGAGTAAAGTTAGTTATACATGAAAATTTTTGGTAAACCTGTAATGATCCCCTGCGCTTAATGGAGAATTTTGCAGAGGAAATAGTGATCTTTCTTTTCTTGTACTTTAACTGAAACGCTTGAGTATGGTTGGGATGCTGTCTTTAAAGACCTTCAGTTGTGGAGTCGCCCAAAGTGTGATGATACGTCTGTGTGGGGCGGTGGGGCCCGAGGCGTGACCCCCTTGCCGAGGTAAAAGACGAAAATGACCCATTATCACATGGCAGGTTACGTGCCGTGGCCTACCCTTTGTCCGGGACGATAGCTTGCGACACAGTGCTTCCCCTGATTGAGGATTATTCTTTCCTTAAAAGTGGGAAGTGGGGATACGTGCGCGTCTTGAACTACCGGGTCTCATCTTTGCCCGCCCCCACCTCCCCTTTCATCCCTTTCCGCCAAATAGCTGATTGAGCCCAGGGTTTCCAAATTTGATGACCTGTAATTACTCTCTTTTTCCCCGGATTACACAGCGGTGGTCGGGCACACCGGCAAAAGACGTCTGTCCTGTGGACAGATCGATCGTGGAGGCGTAAGTGCGCGCTCTTGAGTATCGTAAAGTTGCCTTGACGTTTTTTTGACAAATTCTACCGAGGCAAAGTTGATGCCCTTTGTGAGAAGGTAACTGAAGTTGATGCATGTAGGTGTTTGAAAGGTGTTTGAACCCCTTTGGACAAGATATCCATCCCGGACTGACGCGATGGATGCCATCCAGGATTAAATTTCTGTTCTGCCCCGGAATAACCACGACCTTTTTTCCTTTATCATTCTCTCGTAAGTAAAGTCTTCGTTCTGATCCAAAAAGACTACGTCGCGGGATTTTCTCTTGTCCTCCACCTGTCAGTATTTATGTTCAATGTGTGCGATACATTTTTTTTTGAAGGAGAAAATGTAGGGGGAAAAATGTTGGTCATTCTGGCTTTGTAACTGAAGTATTTTTTTCTGTTTTTGCTGAGGAAAAGGCCATTTTGTGTTGTGTCTGTAAACTCCCAGCCCTTTGAGATTTTATCGCTTTGTTTCACTGAATGTTGTGGACATCATATGACGTCAGTAACTTTAAAATTATATAATCTAGACTAACCCACCGCCGCCTCCTGGGCCTCGGCTCTTTAGGCGGGGTTTTGGTGAGGAGCAGGAGCGGCAGAGGGAACTTGCCGAAAAGGGAAGAGGGGAAAAGATTGGTTATTGTACCACAGAACCTCGGGCGAACGGGAATTGTGTTGGAGGCTCCGCGGCTAAATTTGTCACTTACTTTTGTTTTCCCTTTATCCCCTTTGGTCATTTTTGTCACACGCGCACACGACAGAAAAACACCTACATATCACCCCACACATTCAATATATTAAAACATGTCTTTTTTGACCCTGTACCACCCCACAAAACCACACCACACCACACACACACACACACACACATACACCCCACACCGGCGCGCACATGAAGTCTGGTACCCTGTACCCCCCTCCCCCTGCCCCCCCTGGCTATGGGGTTTTCCCTCTTACTTACACCCCTTTTTTTTCCCCAAAAAAAATTTGTGGCAAAATAGGAAAAGGCACACAAGCGCAGTTCGTAGGAGACCGTATACAGTTGGGGCCTTATGTCAAGAATTATGAAAATAAAATACAAGGAAGAATAATGAAATCCACAGAATTCTTGCTTTTTTGCAAAAGGTGACAGAGGGGAAGGGAGGGTAAAAAGTTTGTGAGGGAACGGGAATTTTCCCCTTTCCCGGTTCCTCTTTTCTAGAGAAAAATGAGGGAAAAAGGAAAAATTTTTCCCCCAAGGATGACCCATTTTACTATGGATTAATGGAACATGATGAAGACAAAAGCGACACATGAGGAAGCATATGATGGTTGGGGGAATACACCCCAAGGAGCATCATTCCGGGGGCAAAACAATAGAAGCTGGCGAAGTAGGCTGGAAAAACCTTGTCCACCCGTGCGGAGATCACACGCCCCGTTGACTCTTGCACACTTCTCGGGCTAATTCTAAGACACACTAAACATCCCCTTGGGGCCCTTTTTGAGCTGCATATTTCGTACTTGCACTTTTCTCGCCAGTCTGCTTGTGAAGTGGGGTGAGATTTGCTTTTGGCTGCCATTGTTTGGCCCGCTTTTCCCGTGATGTATATGCGTCTCTGTTGTGATTTTTACATGTGTGTCTGTTTCGTCATGTGTTGTCACGTTGGCAAATTTCGTTGTCTGGAATAACTGGAAGATGAGACTAACGAACCAGTGACGCTCGTTTTTACAGTACACGCCAAACCCCCCTCTCCCCCTGCGGAGGACACGCCAACACCTCCCTCTCCTCTGCAGGAGGACACGCCAAACTTCTCCTTTTTCCTGCAGGAGCACCACCCAAAACTTCCCCTTTTTCCCGCAAAGGAACGCAAAATTCCCCCCTTCTTCCACGAAGGACAAACTAAAAATTCCGCTTTTTGAGGGACACGCCCCAAACCTCCCCCTTCTTCGCGAAGGGAAAGCCCAACACTTCCCCCTTTTTCCCGCTATAGGACACGCCACTACCCCTTTCTCTGCAGGAACCCCACCCAAACCTCTCTCTTTTCCCCGTGGGGGGACACGCCAACATTCTCTCTTTCCTTTTCGGGAGACACGCCAAAAAACTTCCCCTTTTTTTGTAGAAGCACACCAAACCCCCCCTCTTTTTTTGCAGGAGTACCGCTAACCTTTCCTTTTCCTGAAGAAGACACGCCAACATTCCCTTTCTTCTAGGAAGCACGCCCAACACTTCCCCCTTCTCTGCAGGAAACACACGCCAACAGCTCCCTCTTTTCCTGCAGGGGACCGCCAAAAAACTTCCGTTTCTCCGCGGAGGCACCATACCCCTTGTCCTTTCCCGTTTTGCAAGTTTTACCTCTTCCCGTTTCCCTTTTCTCCCGCCATCGCTTACTGCTTCTTTCCCCCAGTTCCCCATTTTTCCGCATTTTTTTTTGGCCCTTTTTTTTTTCTCTTTCTTTTTTTTGTTTTCTAAAATTTTTCCAGCACCCACCTACCTTTTAAAACCCTTTTCACCATAATTATCCCCTTTCCCCTTCCCCTTTTTTCCACCCCTCTTGCTATTTTTATCCCTTATTTCTCTTTTTTTTTTTTTCACCCTTTTTCGCTCCCCCTTTTCCCTCCGTCCCCATTCCCTTTTGCTCTCCCCCCTGTGGTGAGGGGGTTGTTTGGGGGAGTTTAAAGTGAGTGGGGGGCCTTTAGGGAACCTGTCAGTAGTGAGGAAAACCCTGAATCTGTCAAACGTCTGATCCTTGCCCTCTACAATGAGGCTTTTAAATGTTTTTATCAACAGAGAGATGTAAAGTTCGGGACGTTCAAATTTTCTTCCCCCTTGACCCCTCCTCAACCTTTCATTTCAATGTTATTTTCTGGTACTTGATATAATTATCCTAGCTATCTGATGCAATCAAATCATGATCATTGGAAGTTCTGAAGATTATGCCCGGTTGCTGAATTTTTCGTTTTCATGCATGTGGGTTAAAATACATATCCCTATCATTAATATGAATATATACATTCGAAAAACTTTTGTGGGGTAAAAAACAGATGATGACAACATACATTACTTTCTACCCAGTTCTTGAAAAAAATTGGTTGAAGATTTCGTCGTGGGGTAGAAAACTTTTGCAAAAGGTTCATCGCGCCCCCTTCTCCCGACTTTAAACGTCACTAAAAAAAAACCGTTTTTTCGAAAAATTTTGCTCTAGACTTGACAAGTATGTTTTTTCCTTTTTTTTTTCCAAGCTGACCCTTTTCATGTCCCCGCGTAAAGCTGAAGTTAGAAAATAAATGCTCAGCAAAAAAATGTTTCTGTGTTTTTGTTTGTTTACACAGGCCGGGGAAGAGAAAAAACCAAGGGGGGAAAACAGAGGAGTAACAGCCAAGATGTAAAAAAGGGGGTTGGCTGGGGCCCAGCTCCCTGATCCAGGCTAAAACAGGGCCCCCTTCGGTGGAGTCACAGGGGGATTTACCCATGGCTGTTTGGGTTTACACCTCCCATAAGAAACATCTGCACCACCTGTCATCATATTCTCTGTGTTGTCGGGAAAATTATAATTAATCAAACAAATTTTTTTAGCGACGATCAATATGGACGATATGATTGACATGGCGCGGGGTTCGGCTATATCCCCACAATACGGCCGGTATTCCTCCCTTCGACGGGAAAAATGTGAGCATGATAAAAGAGTATACACTATATAACTTCCATAATGATCACCGCACGCTCTTCTTCTACCACCTTTTGCTCCCACGAAGAGCAGTGTTCGAATCTTGATGATGGAAATATTCTCGAGATAAAAAAAACCTGTTGTCAGTTGATTGTGTTGTTTTAGATTTTTGTATAAAGTTTGCCGAGTTACCCTGATTTTCCCGTGAAAAGAGTGTAGGTATGTATGATGCTTATGTTTTTATGTCTGTTTTAAAGTATGTATGATGATGTATGTGTGTTGTATTATGTAGTATGTATATATGTATGTTGTATGTTGTTGTAAAAAATGAATGTAGCAGAAAGCTTGGAAGACGTTTTTGTGTTTTCACTTTTCCTTTTAGCTACATTATATTCCAAAAACACGGTTCTTCTGTGTTTCATCTGCATTGAAATATGGGAAGTGGGCTATTAAAAAGGGGGTGTGAGTCGTGGGGGGAAAAAGCAAGATTGTTTGTAAAAGAGAAGAAGAGGCGTTTTGACGATTTTTTCAGGGAAAAAGTGCAAAAAGAAAAGGGGGTATTAAAAAGAAAAGGGAGGAGGTAAAAAGGGAAATGGGCAAGATATGAAAAAGAAGGCAAACGGAGTTGGGTGTGAGGGTATCATTAAATTTTTGGAAGATAAAGCGATGTTTTTGGAAGGAGGTAAATAAGTGCGTAAAACAAGAGAAAAATGGGAAATCGGTGAAGGAGCAAATTGGGTGGTAATAACAAGTGTGGTGTTGAGAAGGAGATGGGTGGTTTTTTAGGGTTTGTTGAATGTGTTAGTGATAGAGTGGAGTATGGGTGTTTTGGCGAGGGGTGTGGCGAGCGACGGGTAGGGAGAAAACATTTTGGGAAACGAGAAGAGCGTGAAAGCTTTACGGAAGATAAAGCGGCAAGGGGTGGGTTTGGATGGGATTTGCGTGGAATTTATCAAAAAAAGGGGGTTTTTTTGTTGTTTATGGTCGATGAGGATATTCATTGTATGTGGGTCATGGAAAAGTGCCCGAGGATGGGGATGCATACATTGTGCCGTGAACAAAGGGAAAGGGGATAAGGTGGTGTTAAAATTAAGAGGTATAAGTTGTTTGGGATTCCCGGGAATTTATTGGAAGGTATTGGTTGAGAGGGGTCAGGTATGTCAGAGCATCAGGGCTGGGGAAGGCGTGTGGTTTTAAAAAGGGTAGAGGGTGTGTGGATCAGGTTTTTGCTTTGAAGAATGGGGATTTGAGAAATACTTTGAAAACAAATGGATTTGTATGTAGCATTTTTGGATCTTGAGAAGGCATATGATAGGTTGATGGATGCTTTTGGAAGGGTTTTTTAAAAATATACGGTGTGGGAGGCAAGTTGTTAGAAGCGTGAAAAGTTTTTTCGGGATGTAAGGTTGTGTAGTGAGGAAAAGAGGAAAGTGATTGGTTCTCAGTGAATGTGGTTTGCGGCAGGGGGTGTGATGTCTCCCTGGTTTTTAATTTGTTTATGGATGGGTTGTTGGGAGGTGAATGCAAGAGTTTTGGAAAGGGGGGAAATCATGAATAAATATATATATTATATTTATTTTTTTTAATATAAAATTTTTTATATATTTATATATAATATATATATTAAAATTATATGTAGTGATGGTGGAATAAAGAAAAAAGACACTTAGTGAAAGAGAAGAGAGGGCTTTGAAAAATTTTTGCGGGGAAAAAAATTGAAAATGGTGGGAGAGGTTAAAAGAAAGAGGCAGGAGGTCAAGAGAAAGGTAAGAGGTGAAAAAGAGGGCAAATGGAGGGGGGGTGAGGAGAGTTCACTAAATTTAAAGGGAATAAAAAGATTTTTTGGAAAAGGGGGTAAAAAAAAGTGCGTAAGAAAAGGGAGAAAGGGGAACTTCGTGAAGGGAGCTAATGGGGGGGTGATAACAAGTGTTGTGATGTGAGAGGAGATGGGTGAGTATTTTTGAGGTTTGTTGAATTTTTTTTGATGATAGAGTGGCAGATTTTAGGGTGTTTGGGTCGGGTGTTTGTGCAAAGTGGAGGGTTAGGGAAAATGATTTGGTAAAAGGAAGAGGTAGTAAAAGCTTTGGGGAAAGAGGGAAGCCGGAAAAGGCAGCAGGTTGGATGGTTTTGCAGTGATTTATTAAAAAAAGGGGTGACTGTATTAGGGGACTGGTTGGTAAGGTTTTTTTTAATGTTGTATGACTCAGGGGGAGGTGCTGGGGATTGGGGAATGCTTGCATAAGCATTGTACAGGCAAAGGGGAGAAGAGTGAGTGCTCAAATTACAGAGGTATAAGGGTTGTTGAGTATTCCTTAAATTTTATAGGGGAGGGTATTGATTGAGAGGGTGAAGGCGTGAACATGCTTTCGATTGGAAAAAGAGCAGTGTGTTTTTCAGATTTTGTAGAGGATGTGGGGGGATAGGTGTTTGTTTGAAGAATGTATGTAAAAAAATGTTTGAAAAGCAATGGATTGTATGTAGCTTTATGGATCTTGAGAAGGATATGATAGATTTGTAGAGTGTCTGTGAAGGTACAAAGGAATTAGGGTGTGGGAGCAAGTTGTGAGAAGCAGTGAAAGTTTTTATCGAGTTTGTAAGGCATTTTGTTGTGTGGAAAGAGAGGAAAGTGTTTGGGTTTCTCAGTGAATGTAGGTGCGGAGGGGTGTGTGATATCTCCATGGTTTTTTTAAATTTGTTTATGGATGGTTTTTTGGGGAGGGAATCAAGATTTTTGGGGGAAAGAGGGGAGGTTTGCAGTCTGTTGTGGTGAAGAAAGCTTGGGAGTGAGTCAGTTGTTGTTCGCTGATGATAAAGCGCTGGGGGTGATTCATGTAAAAAACTAAAGGGAAGCTGGGGGATTTGGAGTTGGTTTATTTTTGGGGAAAGGGGAAAGTTAAGAGTAAATGTGAAAGAACAAGGTTATTAGGTACAGTGGGTGAGGGTCAGTCTTTTGGGGAAAGGTAGTTTTGAAGGAGAAAATGGAGGAAGAAAAAGTGTTTTAGATATCTGGAAAGGGGATGTGGCAGGGGAGGAACCAGGGAAAAGGGGAAGTGAATCATAAGGTGGGGGGGGGCGAGAATCCCGGTAAGCCTTGAAGGTTTTTTGGAAGTCCCAAAAACTTTTTCTCGGAACGCAAAAAAAAGGTAAAGTTTGAAGGATAGGCTTCCAAAAATAGTTTGAAGGAATAGTCTTCAAACAATGTTGTATTGTTTGGGTGGGTGGGCTTTGGATGAGGGTTTTGCGGGGGGGAGGGAGAATATGCTGGAAATGAGTGTTTGAGGACAATGGTGGTGTGAGGTGGGGTTTTATCGAGTAAAGTAATGTAAGGGTAGAGAAAATTGTGGGAATAAAAAGCCCTGGTTTTAGGAGCAGAAGAGGGTGTTTTGAATTTTTTTGGGACATGGAAAAGAATGAGTGGGAAAGATTGACAGGGATTATGTGTCGGGAAATGGAGGGACGAGACAAGTGGGAGCCATTTTGGGGGTGGAAAGATGAAGTGAAAAAGATTTTGAGTGATGGGTTCTGAACATGCGGAGGGTGAAAGGCGGGCAAGGATTAGAGTGAATGGATCGATGTGGTATACGGGGTTGACGTTTTGTCAGTGGAAATTTTATCAGGTTTGAAGTGTCTGGGGTAAACATGGAAAGTTGTGTGAGGCCCGGATTGGAAGGGGAGCTTTGGTTCGGGCTTTTTGCATGACAGCTAGAGGGCTGAGTGTTAACGAAGGGGCCTTTGTTGTCCTTCCTAGGGGCTACCCGCACAAATTTAGTGGGGGGGGGATGATTCCATGTGTGGGGAGGTGCGATGGGAAGGAATAAAGGCAGACAATGTGATTTTGGGGCATGGGTGTAAATGCCCTGTGTCTGTGTGTGTATATATATGTGTACTTTTAGTTTTATAGGATGTTTTTTTTGTGTGTGGGGAGGGGGATGTTATACCCTTGTTTTGGGGTTGGTTGGGCCATTCTTTCGTCTGTTTCTTGCGCTTTCCTCGCAAAGCGGGAGACAGCGACAAAAACAAAATAATAAATATAATAAATTATATTATATATATTTTATATATATATATATATTTATATATATATATATTATATATATATAAAAATTTATATATATATTATTTTTATATATATATATATATTATAAAATATTTATATAAATTTATATATTATATATATATATATATTATATTTTTTTATATATATTTTATATAATAAGTAAGGAAAAGATGTGTACAGAATGGAAAAAGGTTTAGAACAATGGAAGTAAGGGGAGTGGGGGAGGAAGGGATGTATTAGGGAATCAGTGTGGAGTTTCCAAAGATGCTTGGGTGAGAAGAGGGGGGTGGGGTGTTTAGAAAGGGTAGTGAGTGGTGGGATGAAGAAGTAGGGGTATTGTGAAAGAGAAAAAGAGTGGCATTTGGACGATTTTTGCAGGGAAAAAAATGCCCAATTTTAGGGGGAAGAAGGGATAAAAAGAAAGAGACGGGGGGTCAAGAGAAGGTGCAAGAGGTGGAAAAAAAGGGCAATTGAGGTTGGGGTGAGGGACTATCAGTTTAAATTTTTGGGAGAATAAAAAAGGGGGGTTTTTTTCTGGAAGGAGGTAAATAGGGTGCGTAAGACAGGGAGCAAATGGGAACTTCAGTGAAGGGCGCAAATGGGAGGTGTAAAAAAGTGCGGTGATGTGGAAGGGAGGGAAAATGAGTTTTTGATTTTTTTGTTAAATGTGTCTGAGGGCCCGAGGGGCCCATGAATAGGGTGTTTTGGTCGAGGTGGGTGCAAGTGAGAGGGTTGGGGAAAAATGATTTGGTAAACAGAGAAGAGGTAGTAAAAGTTTGGGGGAAGTTTAAAATCCCCGGCAAGCAGCGGGTTTTGGTGGTATTGCAGGGGAAATTTTTATTAAAAAAGGGGTGCTGTATTGTTGACTGGTTGGAAAGGTTTTTTAATGTATGTAGGGGATCATGGTAGGTCCTGAGGTTTGGGCCCGGAATGCGTGCATATTTGCCATTGTACAAAGGCAAAGGGGGGTAAGAGTGAGTGCTAAAAATACGAGGTAAAAGTTTGTTGGGGATTCCGGGAAAAATTTTTGGGGAAAGGTATTGATCGAGGGGGTGAAGGCAGTACAGAGCATCAGATTGGGGGGAAGGCAGTGGGGTTTTTCAGAAGTGGTAGAGGATGTGGGGATCAGGTGTTTGCTTTGAAGAATGTATGTGAGAAATCCTTAGAAAGCAAATGGATTTGTTGTGGGCATTTAGGATCTGGGAAGGCATATGTTTGAGTTGATGGGAGATGCTCTGTGGAAGGTTTAAGAATATTTTTGGGTGGGAGGCAAGTTGTTGAAGCAGTAAAAAATTTTTTTTCGGGATTTAAGGCATGTGTACGTGTAGGAAGAGGGGGAAGTGATTGGTTCTCGTGAATGTATTTTTTGCGGCAGGGGGGTTTTTTGATGTCTCCATGGTTGTTTAATTTGTTTATGGAGGGGGTTGTAAGGGGGGGTAAATGCAGAGTCTGGAAAGAGGGGCAATTATGAAGTCTGTTGGGGAGGGGAGGAGCTTGGGAAGTGAAGTTGTTTTTTCGCTGGACAGCCTGGTGGCTGATTATGTGAAAAACTGCAGAGTGGTGACTGGTTTGGTTAAGGGGTGTGGAAAAAAAAAGTTGAGGTAAATGTGAATAAGAGCAAGGTTTAGGTACAGTAGGGGTGTGGGTCAAGTAAATTGGGAGGTGGTTTGAATGGAGAAAACTGGAGGAAGTGAAGTGTTTTAGTATCTGGGAGTGGATCGGGCAGCGGATGGAACATTGGAAACGGAAGTGGATCTAGGGTGGGGGAGGGGCGAAAATTTTGGGAGCTTGAAAAATGTGTGGAAGTGAGAACATTAATCGGAAAGCGGAATTGGGTATGTTTGAGGGAATAGTGGTTCCACAATGTTGTTTGGTTTTTTCGAGGCGTGGGCTGTGGGGTAGAGATTGCGCAGGAGGATGGATGTGCTGGAAATGAATGTTTGAGGACAATGTGTTGGGGTGAGGGGGTTTTTCGAGTAAGTTTTAAAAAAGTAAGGGGAAGAGAGATGTGTGGAAATTAAAAAAAAAGAGCGTGGTTGAGAGAGCAGAGAGGGTGTTTTTAAATGGTTTGGCACATGGGGAGAATGGTGAGGGAGATTGGGCCCAAAAGGATATATGTGTGGGGTGGAGGGAACGAGGAGAAGAGGGAGACCAAATTGGAGGTGGAAAGATGGAGGGGAAAAGATTTTGTGTGTCGGGGTGAAACTTTGAAGGGGGTGAAAGGAGGGCAAGGAATTTGAGTAATTGGAGTCATGGGTATACAGGGGTTTACGTGCTGTCAGTGGATGAAACAGGATGTGAAGGTCTGGGGTAAACCAAGGAGCTGTGTAGGTATGATATTTGGGGGGTTTTGGACGTGTGATGTAATGGTTGGGGGGGGGGGGGTTGGGCCATTTCTTTCGGGGGTTTTTCCTTTTCGCTACCTCGCAAACGCGGGAGAAAAGCGGAACCAAAATATAAAAAAAAAAAAAAAAAAAAATATAATTTAAAATAAATTATATATTATTATATATATATAATTTTTTTTTTCCAACTATGCCATTCCCGCGTTAGCGGGTTTGCGTAGAAAAGAGGACTGGGCTTTTAGGATATCCTCACTGGCCCCTTTCCCCTTTTTCCTTCTTTTGGAAAATTAAAAAATTGGAGGGGAAAGTTTCCAGCCCCGCTCCCTCCCCTTTTAGACCTTTACGGGCACGCGGGAATAGTGGGAAGTATTCTTTTCCCCCCCTCCCCAGGGAAAAAAAAATTTTTTTTTATATACAATTTATATTTTTTATATATATTATATATATATATATATATATTATATTTATTCTTTTTTTTCTTTTTTAACTATTCGCCCTTTCCCGATTAGCGAGGTTTGCGTTTTTGAAAAGTGTGCTTTTGGGGATTTCCTCACCAGGCCCCAATTTTCTGTTCCTTCTTTTGGAAGATTAAAAAAAAAAAGAGGGGGGGGAGGTTTTTCCCGCCCCCCCCTCCCTCCCTTTTAGTCGCCTTCTACGCCGCGGGAATACGTGGGGGGGTTTTCTTTTCCCCTATCCCAGGGAAAATATATTATATTCAATATATTATATATTTTTATATATATATTTTATATATTATATTATTAATTTTATATATATATTATATATTTATTTATTAATATATATATATGTGTGTGTGTGTGTTTGTTGTGAATCTTACTAAGATAAGCTTATTTAGAAACCAATTACTCATCTGCCCATATTTTTTCAACTCCTTTGTAGCTGGCCCTTTACTGTTTTTCTTCAATTATACTTTCCCCTTTTTTCTTATGAGGAAAAACCTGGGCTTTTTAATTTAAGTTTCGTGAAGGTGTTTAAAAACGTTTTTTCAATAGATTCATAGCTGGTGTTTTTCTTGGGCAAGGAGTCAGGTAGTCTCATCACCAAGTTTCACTTGTACATCCCTCCATCTTCAAACTTTATACTTTCTAAACGACGGGGCATATGATTTCTGCTGCTCTTTTCTGGGAATACGACCCTTCAATTGCGTTCTGTGTCAGCTTTTTCAGACTCAACAATCTCCTTTAGATACCTTTTGACCCTGAAAAACAGCGCTATCACGAACAGTTTCTTTTTTTATTGCAATCTTCTTAACTTGCTTTTATCTCTTTGCTTCTGCTCTTTCTTTCTTTGGTTTTTTGTCTTCTTTTCAGTATTTGCCTTGCGTGTCACAGTCATTTGCTCTTTTTTCATCACTTAAACTGTGACTTTCCCCAAAATCCAAAACAACATTTGGTACAATACAAATGGTCTCCTTAAAACTGTGTCTTTCACTCAAAATCACACTTTGTACAACTACAAATGGTCTCCATTTCATTCTTATCATCTTCAAGAGCTTCATCTGCAGTTTTTGGGTAGACACCTCTCTGACAGTTCTGCAAGCCATGTGGACTCATGAAGGAGCCTTATCAATTGTAGGGAAAAAACCTGGTGGTTGTCTTTCTATGCGTTCATGTTTTCTTTTGGGCGTTTCTCTCTTGTAACACTGCTTCTTGCATGAGCTCTTGTGTTATCACATATTAGCAGGGTTGTATGAAGTTCCTGCTTTTGGATTTTCCACAGCATTAAGCTTAGACTCTGGATCATATCTTACAATTTGGAACCGTAGCTGATCGTAGTTTCGTCTCAGTACGGTTAGTAATTTGATATATCTTGGATGAAGGATTCTTCAAGGCCTTTCTTTATGCATTCCTTTGAGGTATCTATCTAGCTCTTTCAGTTCA
>NW_027265281.1:0-22899 GCF_036320965.1 Panulirus ornatus
CAGTTTGCTTATTAACAGTTCACCTTGTGGATCAATAGTAGTGTGCTATTGACTAAATGGAATGTCACAGTGAAATGTCCATGAGGTAGGTCTGTACATGCTGGTGAGTTCGTAGCTGGGGATGAAAATTATCCAATTCTAATCTGTGCGGAGGGGGTTTTACACTCGATGGGGCCACATTTCTTGAACATTCTCTACGACCAAAAACCCTTAAATTTACATATGCAGTTTGCATTAACCACATCTCAATCCATTCTGTACCCGTCTTACCACCACACTTTGGACTATAAAATCTTTCTTTACACCACTTTTCAACAAATTTCTTATTTAATTTCATGTTTTGTATTCATTCTCTTTGCTTTATCCCCTGCATCTCCTGAGAAACTTTTCACTGTCCATGTCATCGACCTTTTTCAAAAACTTAAAACATAGTGATCAGGCCACTCCTTACTCTACTCGTTCCACAATAAGGTAAATTCAAAGCCTCAAACCTATCCCTTCTAACTTCTATCTTGCAACCTATATATCTATATCTCGATTCATGTTCACTTTAACTTACCTCTCTTAAATGTGGTATCATCTGTTACATCTCCCCGGGACCTCCTCTAAGACTTTTGTGTACTTCTGTAGGTGCTGTGTCCAAACCATATGAAGAGATAGCTAAATATTTCCTATACATATACCTGACAGCTTTTATGAGATTTGCCCGCAGAATTGTTTGTCTCAGGAACTATCTCCTAATTAGGACTCTAGCAACAAGTTATGGACACACATCAACTCCCAAATCCTTCTCACACACAGAATCCTGAAGCATATTTCGCCTTATTTCCTCATATTATAAATAAGGAGACGGAGGTCTCCTCTTGCTTTGTCCCATCCCTTACATCTGCTCAGGATGAATTTTTAACACCCAGGTATAAGACCAACTTGGAGCCTGTCTGGGTCCACTTAGTAGGCTGATGCAACCTTCCTCACCTTCACTCCCTTATGACCTTTGCAGCATCTGCAAAAAAATTCGGACAAGAGTCATCATAACTTCAGCAAGTCAGTTGCCTAAATCCAGAAGAGTAGTGGTCCCGAACCAAACCCTGGCACTCCACTGCCCATGAGAAAACGTACAAAAGCTTTTATCTGGCAGTAAACAAATGTCTTGCTGAAATATTTGGCTTTCCAGAGATAGGAAAATAAAATTATTTTGAAAAACTCTCTAACATGCATCCTTGTTCCCTCCTATCCTGCCTGATGATTCATCTCTTAATCAGCCCCCAATCGACAGCAACTAATGCTTTCCTAGCAGTTCAGACACAAACAATCTATCCAGTCCCTCCCTCCTGTCCAAAGGTGGCTATCAACTGTGGTGAAACCTTGAGCAGGCAGGTCCCTTCCCATTTTTTAGTATATCTGACCCTGGAGTCCCCTCCATTCTTATGAGGCTCCTGCAGCACTCAGGAAGCTGGTACAATCCACTGGTTGGAACTACAGGACTTTAGTGTAGTTTATACTGTGTGTATATCTATGTGCTGCAAGTGAAGGGAAAATGAAAATTGAGTGCTTCCATGTCTTCTCTATAATAATTGCTCTCAAGGGCATGAAGGGTCCCTTCAATATGTTGAAAACAGTGTTTTGTAGCATTGTAGCAAAAGGTGATGTGCAAGACCATAGATGGGAAATATTCATGACTGGAAAATGTTGGTTTCTGGATGGGTGTAGCTGGTGTGTTTAGTGCTTGAGTGAGCTGATTTTTTTTTTTTTTTTTTTTTATACTTGGTCGCTGTCTCCCCGCGTTTGCGAGTAGCGCAAGAAAACAGACGAAAGAAATGGCCCAACCCCCCCCATACACATAGTACATACACCACGTCCACACACTCAAATATACATAACGACACAGCTTTCCATGGTCCACCCCGGACGCTTCAACATGCCCTGATTCAATCCACCTGCAGCACGTCAACCCCTGTAATCCCAACATCGCTCCAATTCACTCTATTCCTTGCCCCATTTCACCCTCCTGCATGTTCAGGCCCCGATCACACAAAATCTTTTTCACTCCATCTTTCCACCTCCAATTTGGTCTCCCTCTTCTCCTCGTTCCCTCCACCTCCGACACATATATCCTCTTGGTCAATCTTTCCTCACTCATTCTCTCCATGTGCCCAAACCATTTCAAAACACCCTCTTCTGCTCTCTCAACCACGCTCTTTTTATTTCCACACATCTCTCTTACCCTTACGTTACTTACTCGATCAAACCACCTCACACCACACATTGTCCTCAAACATCTCATTTCCAGCACATCCATCCTCCTGCGCACAACTCTATCCATAGCCCACGCCTCGCAACCATACAACATTGTTGGAACCACTATTCCTTCAAACATACCCATTTTTGCTTTCCGAGATAATGTTCTCGACTTCCACACATTCTTCAAGGCTCCCAGAATTTTCGCCCCCTCCCCCACCCTATGATCCACTTCCGCTTCCATGGTTCCATCCGCTGCCAGATCCACTCCCAGATATCTAAAACACTTCACTTCCTCCAGTTTTTCTCCATTCAAACTCACCTCCCAATTGACTTGACCCTCAACCCTACTGTACCTAATAACCTTGCTCTTATTCACATTTACTCTTAACTTTCTTCTTCCACACACTTTACCAAACTCAGTCACCAGCTTCTGCAGTTTCTCACATGAATCAGCCACCAGCGCTGTATCATCAGCGAACAACAACTGACTCACTTCCCAAGCTCTCTCATCCCCAACAGACTTCATACTTGCCCCTCTTTCCAAAACTCTTGCATTTACCTCCCTAACAACCCCATCCATAAACAAATTAAACAACCATGGAGACATCACACACCCCTGCCGCAAACCTACATTCACTGAGAACCAATCACTTTCCTCTCTTCCTACACGTACACATGCCTTACATCCTCGATAAAAACTTTTCACTGCTTCTAACAACTTGCCTCCCACACCATATATTCTTAAATACCTTCCACAGATCATCCTCGATCAACTCTATCATATGCCTTCTCCAGATCCATAAATGCTACATACAAATCCATTTGCTTTTTCTATGTATTGCCTCAACATACATTCATCAAAGCAAACACCTGAACCAACACAATCCTCACCACGTCTGAAACCACACCGGCTCTTCCAATCTATGCTCTGTACAGCCTTCACCCCTCTCAAGCAATACCCTCCCATATAATTTACCAGGAATACTCAACGAAAAAAAAATTTAAAAAAAAAAAAAAAAAAACAACATTATACCCCTTTAATTTGAGCACTCCACTCTACCCCCTTTGCCTTTGTACAATGGCACTATGCACGCATTCTCGCAATACCTCAGGCACCTCAGCCATGATTCAGACATACATTAAATATCCTTACCAACCAGTCAACAATACAGTCCACCCCCCTTTTTTAATAATTTTCCCACTGCACATACCATCCAAACCTGCCTGCCTTGCCGGCTTTCATCTGCCGCAAAAGCTTTTACTACCTCTTCTCTGTTTTACCAAATCATTTTCCCTAACCCTCTACTTTGCACACCACCTCGACCCAAACACCCGATATCTGCCACTCTGTTATCAGACACATTCAACAAAACCTTTCAAAATACTCATTCCTTCCCTTCTCACATCACCACTACTTGTTATCACCTCCCAATTTACGCCCTTCACTGAAGTTCCCTTAGCTCCCAATGTTTGAATGAGCTATATCATGTAAAAGGCATTGGTCAGTGTTATATCTGTGGAGGGTGGAAGGATCTGTGAATACAGGTTTACTGAAGAGGAGAGGGTTTAGTTTTCTATTCTCACTAGGGGTTGGTGATTAGTACTGAGTGGTTTGGGTGGAGGGGTCTAGGTTTTGTTGCACAAATTGGGTTGCCAAGCATGATGAGTGGGACGCATTAGGAAGGAACATCATTTTATTGTGTAGGTAGTGAGCATTTGCGTTGCTAGACAGTAAGAAATTGTTATGAGTGCTTATTTTGTGTCATTTTGCAGCTTTGTATTTGCTTTAGATGATTGGAAAACTAGGCAGGTGATACAAGTCCTTAAAGCGGTGTGAACAATTGTTTTGTAGATGTTGGGTGGAATACTTTTTTCATATCCAAACCTGCTTCATTTGGTGTACTGAGGTCATTCAATCTGTATGTTGGACATCTGTGTTTGGTGTCCATCGATTATTATTTATCAGTAGTATACTCCTGTCGCTGTCTCCCGCCTAGTGAGGGGTAGCACAAGGAAATAGATGAAAGAATGCCCAACCCACCACATACACATGTATAATACATACACAATCCACACACACACATAACATACCTATACATTTCAACGTATACAGATATATAACATAGACAATCATATACATATATACACTACATAATTCATACTTGCTGCCTTATACATTCCTGTCGCCACCCACCACACATGAAATGACAACCCCCTACTCCCCCCCCCCCCCACCCACCCCCCCCCCCCCCCCCCCCCCCCCCCCCCCCCCCCCCCCCCCCCCCCCCACCCCCCCCCCCCTCCCCCACAGTGCATGAGTAGCGCTAGAAAAGAATAAACAAAGGCCACATTCCGTTTCACACCTCAGTCTCTAGCTGTCCACGTATAATGCACGAAAACCACAGCTCCCTTTCCATATCCAGGCCCAACAAAACTTTCCATGTTTATCCAAGACTCTTCACACCCCTGGTTCAATCCACTGACAGCACGTCAACCCCTGTAACCACAAGCGTTCCAATTCACCCTATTCCTTGCACACCTTTTCATGTTCCTGTATGTTCGGGCCAAGATTCATTCAAATCTTTTTCACTCCATCTTTTCCACCTCCAATTTGGTCTTCCCACTCTCCTCATTCCTCTGACACATATAATCCTCTTTCTCAATCTTCCTCATTCGTTCCTCTCGACCATGGTGACCAAACCATGTCAATACACCCTCTTTCTGCTCACCACCACACTCTTTTATACCACACATCTCTCGTACCCTTTCATACCTTACACGATCAAACCACCTCACATCACATACGTCCTCAAACATTCATTTCAATCACATCCACCCACCTCTGCACAACTCTAATCTACAGCCCACGCCTTGCAGCCATATAACATTGTTGGAACCACTATTCCTTCTAACATACCCATTTTGCTTCCCAAGATAAAGTTCTTGCCTTCCACACATTCTTCAACACCCCCAAACCTCACCCCCCTCTCCCCACCCTGTGACTCACCTTCCACCTTCCATGGTTTCCGGACCATCCGTGCCAAATCCACTCCCACATATCTAAAACACTCCTTTCCTCCCAGTTTTTTCCTCCTATTCAAACTCACCTCCAAACTGAACTTGTCCCTCCACCCTAATGTACTAATAGTCCTTGCTCTTATTCATATTTACTCTCAGCTTTCTTCTTTCTCACACTTACCAAACTCAGTCACCAGCTTCTGCAGTTTCCCTCACCTGGATCAGCCACCACGCGTACATCAGTGAACTAAAACTGACCTCACTTCCCAAAGCTCTCTCACTCCACAACATACTTCACACTTGCCCCTCTCTCCAAAACTTTTGCATTTCACCTCCCTAACAACCCTATCCATAAACAAATTAAACAACCATGGAGACAACACCACCCCTTCCCAAACCAAAAATTCACTGAGAACCAAATCACTTTCCTCTCTTCCTACTTGCACACATCCCTTACATCTCAATAAAAAACTTTTCACTGCTTCTAGCAACTTTCCCTCTCACATCCATAAATATTCTAATAACCTCCACAAGCATCTCCTATCAACACTATCATATGCATTCTCCAGATCCATAAATGCTACAAACAAATCCATTTACTTTTCATAAGTAGTTCTCACATACATTCTTGAAGCAAAGCACCATATCAACACATCCTCTACCACTTCTGAAACCACATTGCTCATCCCCCAATCTGATGCTCTGTACATGCTTTCACCCCTCAAATCAATATCTTCCCATATAATCTCCCAGGAATACTCAACAAATTCATACTCAGTAATTTGATCACTCACCTTTATTCCGGTTTGCCTTTGTACAATGGCACTATGCACGCATTCCTCCAATCCTCAGGCACCTCACATGAGTCATACAACATTAAATATCCTTAACAACCATTCAACAACACTGACACCCCCTTTTTAATATATTCCACTGCAAAACCATCCAAACCCGGTGCCTTGCCGGCTTTCATCTTCCGCAAAGCCTTTTACTAACTCCTCTCTGTCCTACCAAATCATTATTGATGTGGGGAGTTAATGTCATTTGTGCTTTATGTTATGCTAGAACGGTTTGGTGTGGGTGCACCCGTCCATTCAAATTGACCTCCAAGGGTGTGAAGTGGACTGTGTCTGTTTTTTGGGGTGTAAAGAGTGACTGAAGACTTTCTGTTGATATGCAAACATTCTGTTCCAATTGTGAAATGCAATGCTGCATGTCAGATGTTGTCTTACTTGTGGTGTCAGAGAAAGGATTTCATGTTAAAATATTCCTGAATTGTACCGCCATAATTTTAAAGCAATGAATAGTCAAAACGAACAGAAAAAGAAATGAAAATGCGTAAGATTATATGTTGGAGATAGTCATGAGAAAAAAAGAGCAATCTGGGCCTGAGAGGGGGTACATAAACAACCACAGTGCTGGCTCACTGCACCACCACCACTATCCCCTTCTATCAGGCAGTAGTACTTTTCTGGTTGCTGGCTGACTGCCACCTATCTCTACTTCCCCAAGTTCTCTCCATTCAAACCCATACTAAAAAATAAAAATAAAAAAAAAACACTTTTCACCATTAAACCTAATTCCCTTTGCTTTTGTTCACATCTACTTCAACTATCTCCTTTCACACAAGTAAATTTCTTTGATCATCTGTATGCATTTTACTTTTACCACACTATTTCTAGTTATTAAATTCTTCCACTGTCCATCAACAGCTGAAAGGAACTCAAATGGTCCCTGTGCTGTTTGAATTTCTTTTAATTTTTTGTGAAAATTACTACGAAATTCTTCCCACTTCTCCATGGAATGTAAACCCCATTTATCCCTTGTGCCAATAATGGTAAAGCTGGTTTCATAAAATGGGATTTTCACTTGTTACAATTATTAGACATGCATCTTACAAAGGCTATTCTCCCCATCTGTATTTTTCTGTCAAACAGCACTAACTCAACACACTATACTAATGTATAAAGCACAGGACTGTGCCACAATAACTCACTTCCACAAAATCTTCTTCAATAATGGGCGAGATCCCAGACTGTTGCAATGGATGCTGCAAAAATGGAAAAGGAACTGAATTAACATGCAATTTCTTTCTTCTTCCCAATCTGATCCATCCTCTGATGCTCTATTGGTCTTCTTTCGGTCGTCCCTGAAAATTTGAACAGAAAATTATTTTTTCTGACCCAGTTGATGGCATAGCCAGTACATAATTCAAACATCTTCTTTTAATATTCTATTTACCACTTCTCCATAATCTGCCCTTATGTTCAATTTTCTGGTGGATTGTAGACATATCCCATCTGATGGATACATACCCCAAACCCTTCAAACCAATAACCCACTGCAAAAAACATTTGCAAAGCAACTAATATGCTCCCCAATCCTATATTGCATTAATACCCAAACACTTGGACACTTTGATATAAAACTGATTATCAAGATATGGCAGGCAATCCTATCTAGATAGGTTTTTTCATACATATTCACCATTCCAGCAGTAGCGAGGTAGCATTAAGACAAAGAACTTGAAGCCTTATAGGAAATATACACCTTGGCCCCCTTTCTGTTCCAATCTTTTGAGAATAAAAACAAGGAGAGGATTGATTTTTCCAGCCCCCTGCTCCCTCCCTCTTTTAGTCGCCTTCTACAAAACACAGGGAATAATGTGGGATTATCCTTTTTCCCTATCCCCAGGACCAACATAATAAATCATCATGAATCTTTGAAATGTCGGTGCCTCAGAAATCCATTCCTTAACTTCCCCAATTCCCTCCCAAGCCCAGACTCAACCTTTTGGTACAACTTAGCCACACCCCAAAATCTCAAAAGGCTTTAACAATTACTGTTGCATAACTGATTTACATGGTTCTAAAAGTTTCCATAACCACTCAAAAATAAAATTAAAATCAATTTGGACATTCTATTACCTTGTCCAATATTAACAGAAGATATACTTTCTAAGATCTTGCATCAAATTCCATGAAATTAAAATGGACCGAGAGACAAAATAAAAAAATGTGGAAAAAAATTTTTTCCCCAGAAATGGTGTGTAAGTTCACTTGAAATCAATAAACATAAAATAATATCTTTAAAAAGTGATGAACACCAATCCGCATCATAAGTTCATACAAAAATAATGTAAAATTACACAGTGGCATTACACATGACAACTCGTGTACATGAGCAGAAGTGGCCTTTCTTCGTCGTTTCTTCTTGGCACTAGGCAGCAGGCAGCAGGCAGATGAAAGCGTTATCATTGTTCTCTCCTTCTTCATGTATTTATGCGGTTTCCTATGTTGTGGTATGGTGTCAAGAATGATGATTATGATGAACAAGTATGAATAAAAACCAATGGTATGTGTTTATGTATGTGTATGATATAGTTACATAAACATAGGGTCACGAGATCCGAGGAAGGTGCAAGGGTTGAAAAAAGAGGGCAAATGAATTGGGAGGGAGACTTTCATTAAAATTTTTGGGAGAAGAAAAAAGAATGTTTAGGAAGGAAGTAAATAACGTGCATAAGACAAGAGAAAACAAATGGGAATATTGGTGAAAGTGGCATGGGGAAGAATGTGATATCACGTAGTGATGAATGATAAGAAGATGGAGTAAGTAGTTTGATACGTTTGTTGAATGTGTTCGATGACAGAGTGGCAGATGCAGGGTGCAAAGTGAAGAGGGTCATGGATGAAGTAATGGGTAGGTTAAGAGAGAAGAGTAGTGAAAGCTTTGCGGACGATGAAATCCGCAAGGGGTGCATTTGGATGGCACGCAGTTGAATTTATTATGATTAAGGGGTGACTGTGGTTGTGTTGATTGGTTTGGCAAGGATATTCAATTTATGTTTGGATCTAGTGAGGGGCCTGTGGATTGGCAGAAAGCATGCAGTGCCACTTTACAAAGGCAAAGGGGATAAAGATGAATGTTCAAACTCAGAAGCTAATTTCTTGAGAATTCCTGGAAAATTGTACGGGAAGGATATTGACTGAAAAGGGTGATAGGCATGTACAGAGCAATCAGACTGATAGGATCAGTGTGAGTTTCGAAGTGGTGGAGGTTTGTATGGATCAGATGTTTGCTTTTGAAAGAATGTGTATAAGAAATACATAGAAAAACAGAGGCTTTTTATGTAGCATTTACTGGATCTTATGAAGCCAGATGATAGGGTTGATAGAGATGCTTTGTGGAAGGTCTTAAGAGTATATGGTGCGGGAGATAAACAGTAGAAGCAGTGAAAGCTTTTACCAAGGGTGTAAGGCCTGAGTACATACAAGTAGGAGAGAGAGAGAGTGATTGGTTCCCAATGAATGCTGGTTTGTGGCAGGGGTGAATGTGTCCCTGGGGTTTTTAATTTGTTATTAATGGATGAGCAGTTACAGAGGTAAATGCAAGAGTTTGAGAGAGGGACAATTAAGCCAACTGTTGGGGATGAAGAGGTCCTGAGAAGTGAGTCAGAGTTTGTTGTTGCTGATGAGACAGCACTGTTGCTGATTCGAAGTGAGAACAGCAGAAGTTGGAAAAGTGTGTGAAAGGAGAAAGTTGAGAGTAAAATTTGAATATGATCAAGGTTATTAGGGTCCAGTAGGTTTGAGTGGGACAAATCAACTTGTATGTAGTTTTGAAGGAGAAAAAATTGGGAAGAAAGTGAAGGTTTTAGATATCTTGGAGTGGACTTATCAGCAAGTGGAACCAAGGAAGCAGAAGTGAGGTCCACAAGGTGGGGGATGGTTGAAAGGTTCTGGGAGAGATGAAGAATGTGGTGGGAAGTAGAGAACGTCATCCTCTCTGCTAAAATGGGTATGTTTGAAAGAACAGTATTTCCAACAATATTATATGGCGCAAGGTATAGGCTAAAGATAGGGTTGACGGAGGAGTTGGATGTGTTGCGGTAATGAAATTATGAGTACAAATATGTGTTGTAGGAGGTTTGATTAAATAATGAAAGTAAGAGAGATGTTGAAAATAAAAAGTCTGTGTGAGAAACAAGAAAAGGATGTATGTGAAATATATATGAAGAGAATGGAGAAGAAAGATTGACGAAGATGGAGAAAAAGAAGTGGGGAAGATCCAAATTGGGGGAGGAAGGACGAAATAAAAAGATTTTGAGTGATCAAGCCTGAAACATAGAGAAAGACAAGAGGGAGTGCAAGGAATATAGTGAATTGGAATGATGTCTATACCAGGTCGACATGCTCTTCAATGGAATTGAGCCAGGGCATGTGAAACGTCTCCGAGTAAACCATGGAAAGGTCTGCTGGCCCTGGATGGATAGGAAAATATGGGTTTCAGCACATTACACATAACATCCAGAGACTGAGAGTGGAAAAATGTGGCCTTTTTTTTCGTTTTCCCTCATGCTAACCTATCGGTTAAACAGAATGTAGAGAGCTGTTTCCTGTGGGGCGGGTAGCACCAGGAATGGATGACGCAAGAAAGAATGAATGTGTAACCATGTGTATATATGTATAGTCCTGTGTTTCGCAATGCTTATGTATGTAAAGTTTATGTTGTCCCGATTTCTTTTTACTATTATACATGACCAACAGATTTTTCCACTGTCAGCGAGGTAGCACCAGGAAACAGATGAAGAATGAGAATATCCACACATACACACACACACAACACGTATTCATTTACTTATTTCATATTAATATTTATCATATTTTTAGTTGCTGTCTCCACGTTAGCGAGGTAGCGCAAGGAAACAAAGGAAAGTAATGGCCCAACCCAGCCACGCAACATACAAATGTATATACATACACGCCCACACACATACATATATCATACCTATACATTTCAACATATATATACATATACATGCACAGATATAAACATATTATACACATCATGTAACAATATTGATACTTGCGCCTTCATCCATTCCCGTCCCACCGTCTCCATCACATGCAAATGGGCACACGCCCTCACCCCCATGTGTGTGCGAGGTGGCCGCTAGAAAAGACAACAAGGCATATTCCCGTTTCACATCAGTCTCTAGTTTGTCATTGTAAATGCACTGAAAACACAGCTCTCTTTTTCCACATCTAAGGCCCAAAAAACTTTTCCATGGATTTATCCTAGACGCTTCAACATGCACTGGTTCAATCCATTGACAGCACATCGACCCCAGTATAACACATCCCTTCCTACCCATTCACTCTATTCCTCCTTGCACACCTTTTATCACCCTCCAGTATATTTCAGGACTCCATAGCTCAAAGTCTTTTTCACTACATTCCTTCCCTTCCAGCCTCCAATTGATCTCCGCACTCCTCGTTCCCTCCACCTCTGACACATAACATCCCTCTTATGTCCATTCTTTCCTCACTCATTCTCTCTATGTGACCAAACCATTTCATAAACACTCTTCTGCTCTCAACCGACACTCTTATTAATTACACACATCTCTTTAACCCTTTCATTACTTATTCCTCGTTCAATAACCACCTCACAACCACTATTGTCCTCAAACATCTCAATTTCCAACACAAACCCACCCTCCGCCACAACTCTATCTATGCCTCGCAACCATATAACAGATTGGAACCGTACTATTCCTTCAATCATACCCATCTTTGCTATCCAAATAATGTTCTTGGCCTGCCACACATTTTTTCAACGCCCCAGAACCTTCGCCCCCTTCCCCACCCAGTGACTCACTCCACTTTACATGGTTCCTCCGCTGACAAATTCCAACTCCCACATATCAAAAACCTTCACTTCTCCCATTTTTCGCCATTCAAACCTTACCTCTTATTGACTCGTCCCTCAAACCCTACTGAAATTATACCTTGCTCTTATTCACATTTTAATCTCAGCTTTCTTCTTCATCTCTTTCCTCACTCCATTCTCTCCATGTGACCAAACCATTTCAATAAAAACCCTCTTCTGCTCTCAACCACACACTTTTAATTAACACACATCTCTTTTACCCTTTCATTAACTTACTCCGTTCGAAACCACCTCACATGCCACTTATTGTCCTCAAACATCTCATTTCCAACACAAGCCCCACCCCCCGCACAACTCTATCTACGCCCTCGCAACCATATAACAGTTGGAACCACTTTTCCTTCAAACATCCCATCTTTGCTCTCCAAGATAATGTTCTGGCCTTCCCACACATTTTTTGCAACGCTCCCAGAACCTTCGCCCCCTTCCCCCACCCTGTGACTCACTTCCACTTCCATGGTTCCATCCGCGACAAATCCACTCCCACATATCTAAAACACTTCACTTCCTCCAGTTTTTCTCCATTCAAACTTACCTCTCAATTGACACGTTCCCTCAACCCTACTGAAATTATACCTTGCTCTTATTCACATTTTAATCTAAAGCTTTCTTCTTTCATCTTCTATCACATCACTTACCAAACAAGTCACCAAGCTTCAGCAGTTTCTCACCCGAATCAGCCACCAGTGCTGTATCCCATCAGCGAACAACAACTGACACATTTCCCAAGCCCTCTCATCCCAACCGACTAACAACTTGCCCTCTCTCCAAAACTCATGGATTCACCGTCCTAGACCACCCCATCCATAAACAAATTAAACAATCATGGAGACATCACCACCCCCTGGCCACAAACCAACATTCACTGGGAACCAATCACTTTCCTCTCTTCCTACTCATACACATGAGAGAAAGTTATCTTGTATAGCAACATAGGTAGTTTGAAGAATATGGTTCCGACGATGTTATATGGATGCAGGCATGGAATATAGATAAGGGTTTGTGCAGAGAAGGGTGTATAAGTTTTGGAAATGAAATGTTTGGGGACAATATTGGTGTGAGGTGGTTTGAACCGAGTAAGTAATAAAAGGGTAAAAGAGATGTGTGGTAATAAAAAGAGTTGGAAATGAGAGAGCAGAAGAGTGGTTTGTATTGAAATTAGTTTTGATTACATGGAGAGAATGAGTGGTGAAAGATTGACAAAGAGGATAAATTTGTCAGAGGTAGACGGAATGGAGAAAGTAGGAGACCAAACTAGAGGTGGAAGGAATGGAGTGAAAAAGATTTTGACCGATTGAGACCTAAACATACAGGATTGTGAAACAAGGCGTGCAAGGAATAGAGTTAATTGGAATGAAGTGGTATACTGGGATCGATGTGGTCAATGGATGAACCAGGCATGTGAAGCATCTATGGTAAACCATGGAAAAGTTTTGTGGGGCCGGGATGTGGGAAAGGGAGCTGCAGTTTTGGGTGCATTACACATGACAGGATAAAGACTGAGTGTGAACAATGTGGCCCTTAGTAATCTTTTTCCTAGTGCTACCTACAACACGTTCCGATGTGAGGCATTTCATATGTGGCGGGGTGGCAATAGGAATGGAGAAGCAGCAAGTATGAATACGTACATGTGAAATATATGTATATGTCTGTGTATGTATAAGTAACGTATATGTTAAAATGTATAGATGTATGTGTGGTGTTGTGTGTGGGTTTTTTGTATATACAATGTGAAGAGGTGTGTTGGGCCTTTCTTTTCGTCCATTTCCTTGTGCTACCCATCGCTAACACGGGAGAACATGCGACAAAACATAACGAATAATAAATAACTATGTAAGTAGGAAACAACACAGGTGCCAGAGCATTATTGAAATGACGTGTTAATTGACAGGGCATGTGAAAACAGAATTTTGGATGTTAATGTGCTGATAGGGGCAACTGGAGGGAAGTCTGAACATATCTTGCGGACACAAAGTGAAGATTTTAGAGGTTTTCAGAAAAGAGAAAATTGGGGTGAGGATGTGATAGAGTAACGAGCTTGGAAGGAGACTTGTGGAGGGAAGTACTCAGGAAGATTGAATGCAGGAAGGCTAAAGATGAGAGGCAAATGACGTAAGGGGTGTGGGAAGAATGGAATGTAACTTAGGGAAGCAGTGATGGCTTGAGCAAAATATACTTGAAGCAAGAGAAAGGTGGAGTGGGACAGATTAGAAAGGATAGTGAGTGGTGGGATGAAAGTAAGGTTTGTTGGTGAAGAAGGAGAGGAGGGTTTTGGATGATTTTTGCCGAAATCAACTGGAAGAAGTAAAAAGAAAGCAGCCGGAGGTCAAGAGAAAGGTGCAAGAGGTAAAAAGAGGGCAAATGAAAGTTGGGGTGAGAGAGTATCATAAAATATTCAGGAAATAAAAAGATGTTTTTGGAATAGGTAAATAAATGCGTCAGACACAGAACAAATAGAAAACAATCCGTCACGAGAAGGGACTAATGGGGAGTAATAACAGTAGTGTTGATGTTAGAGGGAGATGGAATGAAACTTGAAGGGTTTGTTAATGTGTTTGATGATAAGAGTGGGCAGATAATAGTGGTGTTTTTTGGGGTGTAGGTGGTGTGGGAAGTGAGAGGGTCAGGGAGAATGGTTTGGTAAACAAGAAGAGGTAGTGAAAACTTTGTTGGAAGATGACAGGCCAACAATGCGGCAGTTTGGATGGTATTGCAGGGAATTTATTAAAAAAGGGGGTGAGACTGTGTTGTTCATTGGTTGGTAAAAATATTCAATGTATGTACGGTTCATGATGAAGTGCCTGAGGATTGCAGAATGCCTGCATGCAAAAGGGATAAAGGTAAATGTTCAAATTGCAGATTAAGTTTGTTAAGTAGTCCTGGAAACTATATGGTAGGTATGACTGAGGGGTAAAGGCATTTACAGTACATCATACTGGTAAGAGCCAGTGTGGATTCACAAGTGGGTAGAGGATTTGTGGATCAGGTGTTTGGCCTATTGAAGAATGAGAGCAATACTTAGAAAAACAGAAATGATTTTGTATGTAGCATTAACAGATCTGGAGAAGGAATATGAGAAGGGTTGATTAGAGATTCTTTGTGGAAGGCAATTAAAGTTTATGGTGGTGGAGGTAATAGTTTGCTCGAAAGCAGTGAAAAGTTTTTACCAAGGATGGTAAGGCATGAGTAAGAGCAGGAAGAGAGAAAGGTTTTGACGGTTCCAGTGAATATCATTAGCGGCAGGAGTACGTGATGTCTCCATGGTTGTTTAATTTGTAAATCCTGGATGTGGTTGTTAGGGAGGTGAATGCAAGAGTAATGGAGAGAAGGGAAAGTATGCATCTGTTGTGGATAAAGGTTTTTTGGGAATGAGTCAGTTGTATGTTCGCATGATGATGACGCGCTGGTGGCTGATTCTCGTGTGAGAGTCTGCAGAAGTTGGTGACAGAGTTTGGTAAAGTTTGTGAAAGAGAAAGCTGAGAGTAAATGTAATAAGAGCAAGGTTTTATTAGGTTCAGTAGGGTGAGGGACAAGTAAATTGGGAGGTACGTTTGAATGAAGAAAAATTGGAAAAAGTGAAGTGTTTTAGGATACCGGAGTGGATTTAGCAGTGATGGAACCATGGAATAGGAAGTGAGTCACAGGGTGGGAGAGGGGGTGAAGGTTCTGGGGGTATTGAAGAGTGTGTGGAAGAATTGAAAATGTTATCTAGGAAGAGCAAAAAAGGGTATGTTTGAAGAATGGTGGTTCCACAATGCTATAAGGTTGCGAGGCATGGGCTATAAGAAAGGGTTGTATGTAGAGGAGGGTGGGTGTGCAGGAAATAAATGTTTGAGGACAATAGTGGTGTAAGGTGGTTTGATCGAGTAAGTAATGAAAGGTTAATAAGATGTGTGGGTTGCAGAGCAGAAGGGGGTGTGTTGTAATGGGTTTGGTCACATGGAGAAATGAGTGAGGAAAGAATGACAAGAGGATATAATTTGTCAGAAGGTAGGGGGAAAGAAGAGAAGTGGGAGACCAAAATGGAGGTGAAGGATGGAGTAAAAAAGATTTTGAGACGATCTTGGCCTGACTACAAGGATGGTGAAAGTCATGGATGGAATAAATGAATGGGAACGAATTTTGTATACTGGGAATGGAGTACTGTCAATAGGATTGAAACCAGGGCAATGTGAAGTGTCTGGGGTAAAACCATAGAAAGTTTTGTGGGGCTGGATGTGGGAAGAGGGAGCTGTATGTTAGGCCCCTTCACATGTCAAAATCTTTTTTTTCACCTCAATCCTCAACACTCTACTTTGGTCACCCTCTTCTGTTCCCCCTCCATCTCTGACAACATAACCTCTTGCCATTCATTCCTAACCATTCTCCTCCATATGTCAAACCATTTCAATACAATACCATTCTGCTCTCCTCAACCACACTCATTTTTATTCCACACCTCTCTCTTATCCTTCTTTGCAGAAGATGAAATCTGGCAAGGCGCAGGTTAGGCTGGTATTGCAGTAGAATTTTAACATAAAAGGGGTTGTCTGTGTTACGCTACTGCACTCCAATCTCTCCAGCTTTTTCTTCACATGTCTCTTTTCCTAGCTCATTTACTACTCACCACTCTCATCTCCCTGACAGATTTTCCACTTTTTCAAAAAACCTACACTCTACAAATTTCAACCTGGCCTCCAGAAGAGAGTAACAGACATCACTTTAGCAGCCCCTCTAATCACATCAAACATCCAAAAGTCTCTTTTTCAACTGCAATCAATTAATATGTAAATCAGCAATGTCCAAATGAACCATCCCTACTGCTCACATACACATACTTGTGTATGTTCCTCTTCTTAAACAAGTATTTCCATCACCATTAAATATCTTGGCAACAACACCACAAGTTGTTCAAACTTTTCATTACCAACACTGAATACTCCCATGTGCCCTCATTACCCTCTCGACTGTTGCATTACTAACTGTTGCATTTAAATCTATCTATTCTATTATACTTTGTCAAGTGTCCTACCAGCATTAGCAGTTTGTAGTGCAAGGAAACTGACGCAAGAATGGCCCAACCCACCCACATACCATGTACATACATACACGTCCCACTACACGCACACTATACATACCTCACAGCCTTCCATGGTTTAACCCCAATGTCTCACATGCCCTGATTCAATCCACTGACCAGCACGTCAAAACCCAGTATACCAAATCGATCCAATTCATACCTAATTCCATGCCCTCCTTTACACCTCCTGCATGATCAGGCCCCGATCCACAAAAAATCTTTTTCACGCCAACTTTTTCCAACCTCCAATAATTGGTCTCCCACTACTCCTCGTTCCCATCCACCTCCTACACATATATCCTCTTGGTCAATCTTTCTCACTCATTCTCTCCATGTGCCATTGCCAAACCATTTCAAAACAGCCCTCTTCTGCTCTCTCCAACCATGCTCTTTTTATTCCACACATTCGCTCTTACCCTTACTTACTTACTTGATCAACCACCTCACACCACACATTGCCTCAACAGCTCATTTCCAGCACATCCACCCTCCTGCGCAACAAACTCTATCCAAGGCCGCCTCGCAACCATCCAACATTGTTGGAACCATCTATTCTTCAAACATACCCATTTTTGCTATTCCGAGATAAGTTCTGACCTTCCACACATTCTTCAAGGCACCCGGATTTTCCGCACCCCTACCGCGCACCCTATGATCCACTTCCGCTTCCATGGTTCCATCCGCTTGCCAGATCCACTACCACATATCCTAAAACACTTTACTTCCTCCATTTTTCTCCTTCAAACTTACCTCCCAAATTGACTTGACCCTCAACCTACTGTTACCTAATAAACCTTGCTCTTATTTCACATTAACTCTTAAACTTTCGTCTTTCCACACTTTACCAAACTCAGTCACCAGCTTCTGCAGTTCTCACAAGAATCCCCCACCAGTGCTGTATCATCAGCGAACAACAACTGACTCACTTCCCAAGCTCTCTCAGCACAACTACTTCATACTTGCCCCTCTTTCCAAAACTCTTGCATTCACCTCCCATAACACCCCATCCATAAACATATGTAACCAACCATGGAGACATCACACAACCCTGCCGCTAACCTACATTCACTGAGAACCATTCACTTTCCTCTCTTCCTACACGTACACATGCCTTACAATCCTCGATAAAAACCTTTTCACTGCTTCTAACAACTTGCCTCCCACACCATATATTCTTAATACCTTCCACAGAGCATCTCTATCAACTCTATCATATGCTTCTCCAATCCATACATGCTACATACAAATCCTTTGCTTTTCTAATATTTCCTCACATACATTCCTTCAAAGCAAACACCTGATCCACACATCCTCTACCTCACTTCTGAAACCACACTGCTCATCCCCAATCTGATGCTCTGTACATGCCCTTCATCCTCTTAATCATACCCACCCATATAATGTATACCAGGAATACGCAACACACTTATACCTCTGAAATTTGAGCACTCAATCGTATCCCCTTTGCCTTTGTACAATGTCACTATGCACGCATTCCGCACATCCTCAGGCACCTCACCATGAGTCATACATACATTTTAAATAATCTTACCAACCATCAATAATACAGTCCCACCCCTCTTACCAAACCAGTCAATAATACAGTCACACTTTTTTAAAAATCCACTGCAATACCATCCAAACCTTCTGCCTTGCCAGCTTTCATCTTCCGCAAAGCTTTTACTACCTCCTCCTCGTTTACCAAATCATTTTCCCTAACCCTCTCACTTTGCACACCACCTCGACCAAAAACAACCCCTATATCTGCCACTCTATCATCAAACACAGTCAACAAACCTTCAAAATACTCACTCCATCCTCCTTCTCACCACACCACTACTTGTTTAACACCTCCCCATTGCGCCCTTCTCTGAAGTTCCATTTGCTGCCCTTGTCCCTTACGCACTTTAGTTACCTCCTTCCCCAACATCCTTTTATTCTCCCTATAATTTAATGATACTCTCTCACCCCAAACTCTCATTTGCCCTTTTTTTTTTTTTTTTTTCACTCTTGCAACCTTATCTCTTGACCTCCTGTCTCTTTCTTTTATACATCTCCCACTCAATTGCATTTTTCCCTGGCAAAAATCGTCCAAATGCTCTCTCTTCTCTTTCACTAATAATCTTACTTCTTCATCCCACCACTCACTACCCTTTCCTAATCAACCCACCTCCCACTCTTCTCATGCCACAAGCATCTTTTGTGCAATCCTTCATTGATTCCCCTAAAACCTCCCTATTCCCCCCCACTCCCCCTTACTTCCCTTGATCTCACCTTTTTCCATACCTGTACTCAGTCTCTCCTGGTAAGCTTCATCACACAAGTCTCCTTCCAACTTCACTTACTCTCACACCCTCTTTCACCCCAACAATTCACTCTCTTTTCTGAAAACCCATACAAATCTTCACCTTAGCCTACACAATATAATGATCAGAAATCCCTCCAGTTTGCACCTCTCAGTATATTATCATCCAAAAGTCTCTCTTCGTGCGCCTGTCAATTAACAAGTAATCCAATAACGCTCTCTGCCAGCTCTCCTACTTACATACGTATACTTATGTATATCTCGCTTTTAGGGGGGGATCCAGTATTCCCAATCACCAGTCCTTTTTCAGCACATAAAACTACAAGCTTTTCACCCATTTCCATTTACAACACGGAACACTCCATGTATACCAATTAAGTACCCCTCAACTGCCACATTACTCACCTTTGCATACAAATCACCCAACACTATAACCGGGTCTTGTGAATCAAAACCACTACCACACTCCATTCAGCTGCTCCCAAAACACTTGCCTCTCATGATCTTTCTTCTCATGCCCAGGTGCATATGCACCAATAATCACGCCATCTCTCTCCATCATCTTTCAGTTTTACCCATATTAATCGAGAATAATAATACATACACAGACATATAATATGTACATAATTCAACTTGCTGGCTTTATTCATTCCTGTTGCCCACCCCGCCGCCACAGAAATGACAACCCACTCCCCCATGGCAGTGCGATGTGAGACGCAAGGAAAAAGACAACAAAGGCCATATTCGTTCACACTCAGTCCCTAGCTGTCATGCATAATGCACTGAGACCACAGCTCCCTTTCCACATCACAGGCTCCCCACACAAAATTGCCATGGTTTTACCCCGATGCTTCACATGCCCTGGTTCAATCCCCTACAGCACGTCAACCCCAGTAACCACATCGTTCCAATTCACTCTATTCCTTACATGCCTTTCACCCTCCCTGCAATGGTCAACCCTATCGCTCAAAATCTTTTTCACTCCATCTTACCACCTCCAATTTAGTCTCCCACTTCTCCTCGTTTCCTCCTCACCTCTGACATATATATCTTCTTTCTCAATCTTTTCCTCAACCGTTTCGCTCCATGTGGCCCAAAAACCATTTCAATACACCCTCTTCTGCTCTTTCAACCACAACAATCTTTTTTTTACCACACACCTTCCTTGCCCTATTATTACTTAATCAATCAAACCACCTCACAACGCATATTGTCCTGAAACATCTCATTTCCAACGCATCCACCCTCCTCCGCGCAACTCTAAACTATACCCCATGCCTTGTAACCATATAACATTGTTAGAATCACTATTCCTTCAAACATACCCATTTTTGCGTTCCAAGACAATGTCCTCGCCTATCCACACATTTTTTCAAAACACTCCCAGAACTTTTGCCCCCCTTCCCCACCCTTGACTCAACTCCGCTCCCATGGTTCCATCTGCTGCCAAATCACTCCCACATATCTAAACACATCACTTCCACCAGTTTTTATCTCCATTCAAACTTACCTCCCAGTTGACTTGTCCCTCAACCTTACTGTACCTACCTCAAACATCTCATTTCCAACGCATCCACCCTCCTCCCGTGCAATCTATCTATACCCCACGCCTTGCAACCATATAACATTGTTAGAATCACTATTCAATCAACATACCCATTTTTTGCTTTCCTAGACTATGTCCTCGCCTTCCACACATTTTTCAACACTCCCAAACTTTTTTTTTTTAATTATTTGTTTTTTTTTTGCGGGGGGCCGCCCCAGACGCGGAGCGGGTGGGGGGTGGGGGTGGTTATGGGGGGGGGGGGGGGTTGGGGGGTGGGGGGGGGGGGGGGGGGTTGGGTGGGTGGGGGGGTTTTGGGTGGGGGGGTGGGGGGGCACTCCGCGGCGGCCCCCTATCCCCACCCTGTGTCTCAATTCCGCTTCCATTGGATTTCCATCCGCTGCCAATCCACTCCCACATATCAAAACACTCACTTCCCTCCATTATTTCTCCATCAAACTTACCTCCCAGTTGACTAGTCCCGCAACTCTACTGTACCTAAAAACCTTGCTCTTATTCACTGATTTACTCTCAGCTTCTCTTTCACTCACTTTACCAAACTCAGTCACCACTCTGCATTTTCTCACCCAATCACCACTAGCACTGTATCATCAGCAAACAACAACTGACTCACTTCCCCAAGCATTCGCATCCAAACAGACTGCATACTTGCCCCTCTCTCCAAAACTCTTGCATTCACCTCCCTAACAACCCCATCCATAAACAAATTAAACAACCATGAGACATCAAACGCACCCCTCCGCAAACCAACATTCACTGAGAACCAATCACTTTCCTCTCTTCATACACATACACATGCCCTGTACATCCTCGATAAAAACTTTTCTCTGCTTCTCGCAACTTCCTCCCCACAACCATATATTCTTAATACCTTCCACAGGAGCATCTCTATCACCTCTGTCATATGCCCTCTACAGATCCATAAATTATTTATTTATTTATTATGTATTTATTCATTTTGCTTTTGTCGCTGTCTCCCGCCGTTAGCAAGGTACGCAAGGAAACAGACGAGAGAATGGGCCCAACCCCCCACTAACACATGTTTAATACATAAAACGTCCCACAGCACACAAATATACATACCTATAACATCTCAACTACCAATATATAAATATACACACACAATGGTAACATATATACACATGTACATAATTCATACTGTCTGCCTATTATTTAGTTCCATCGCCACCTGTCGCCACACATGGTATAACAACCCCCTCCCCCCTCATGTGTCAGGTACGCTAGGAGAAGACACCCAAAGGCCCTATTCGTTCACACTCCAGTCTCTACTGCATCCCAATAAGGCACCGAAAACCACAGCTCCTTTCCACATCCAGGCCCCACACACTTTCCATGGTTTACCCCAGACGCTTCACATGCCTGGTTCAATCCACTGACAGCAACTCAGACCCCGGTAACCACATCGTTCCAATTCACGCCATGCTACACGCCTTTCACCCCCTGGCATTTCTGCCCCGATCATTCAAAATCTTTTTCACTCCATGCTTTCCACCTCCAATTTGGTCTCCCACTTCTCCTCGCCCCTCCACCTCTGACCCATATATCCTCTTGGTCAGATCTTTCCTCACTATTCCTCGTCCATAGTGACCAACCATTTCAAAACACCCTCTTCTGCTCTCTCAACCACACTATTTTTATTTCCACACATCTCTCTCACCCTTACCTTACTTACTCGTATCAAACCACCTCACACACATATGTCCTCAAACATCTCATTTCCAGCACATCCACCCTCCTGCACTCAACCTCTATCCAGAGCCCACACCTCGCAGCCATACAACATTGTTGGAACCCACTAACTCCTTCAAACACACCATTTTGCTTTCCAAGATAATGTTCTCGACTTCCAAACATTCTTCAAGGCTCCCAGAATTTTCGCCCCCTCCCCAACACCTATGATTCACTTGGCGCTTCCATGGGTCCATCTGCTGCCAGATCCACTCCCACATATCTAAA
>NW_027265282.1:0-2500 GCF_036320965.1 Panulirus ornatus
TTCAGCATTCAGATTCAGTGGCAGATATAGTGTGTTTTGGTCGAGGTGGTCTGCAAAGTGAGAGGGTTAGGGAAAATGATTTGGTAAACAGAGAAGAGGTAGTAAAAGCTTTGCGGAAGATGAAAGCCGGCAAGGCAGCAGGTTTGGATGGCATTGCAGTGGAATTTATTAAAAAAGGGGGTGACTGTATTGTTGACTGGTTGGTAAGGTTATTTAATGTATGTATGACTCATGGTGAGGTGCCTGAGGATTGGCGAAGTGCGTGCATAGTGCCATTGTACAAAGGCAAAGGGGATAAGAGTGAGTGCTCAAATTACAGAGGTATAAGTTTGTTGAGTATTCCTGGTAAATTAAATGGGAGGGTATTGATTGAGAGGGTGAAGGCATGTACAGAGCATCAGATTGGGGAAGAGCAGTGTGGTTTCAGAAGTGGTAGAGGATGTGTGGATCAGGTGTTTGCTTTGAAGAATGTATGTGAGAAATACTTAGAAAAGCAAATGGATTTGTATGTAGCATTTATGGATCTGGAGAAGGCATATGATAGAGTTGATAGAGATGCTCTGTGGAAGGTATTAAGAATATATGGTGTGGGAGGCAAGTTGTTAGAAGCAGTGAAAAGTTTTTATCGAGGATGTAAGGCATGTGTACGTGTAGGAAGAGAGGAAAGTGATTGGTTCTCAGTGAATGTAGGTTTGCGGCAGGGGTGTGTGATGACTCCATGGTTGTTTAATTTGTTTATGGATGGGGTTGTTAGGGAGGTGAATGCAAGAGTTTTGGAAAGAGGGGCAAGTATGAAGTCTGTTGGGGATGAGAGAGCTTGGGAAGTGAGTCAGTTGTTGTTCGCTGATGATACAGCGCTGGTGGCTGATTCATGTGAGAAACTGCAGAAGCTGGTGACTGAGTTTGGTAAAGTGTGTGAAGAAGAAAGTTAAGAGTAAATGTGAATAAGAGCAAGGTTATTAGGTACAGTAGGGTTGAGGGTCAAGTCAATTGGGAGGTGAGTTTGAATGGAGAAAAACTGGAGGAAGTGAAGTGTTTTAGATATCTGGGAGTGGATCTGGCAGCGGATGGAACCATGGAAGCGGAAGTGGATCATAGGGTGGGGGAGGGGGCGAAAATTCTGGGAGCCTTGAAGAATGTGTGGAAGTCGAGAACATTATCTCGGAAAGCAAAAATGGGTATGTTTGAAGGAATAGTGGTTCCAACAATGTTGTATGGTTGCGAGGCGTGGGCTATGGATAGAGTTGTGCGCAGGAGGATGGATGTGCTGGAAATGAGATGTTTGAGGACAATGTGTGGTGTGAGGTGGTTTGATCGAGTAAGTAACGTAAGGGTAAGAGAGATGTGTGGAAATAAAAAGAGCGTGGTTGAGAGAGCAGAAGAGGGTGTTTTGAAATGGTTTGGGCACATGGAGAGAATGAGTGAGGAAAGATTGACCAAGAGGATATATGTGTCGGAGGTGGAGGGAACGAGGAGAAGAGGGAGACCAAATTGGAGGTGGAAAGATGGAGTGAAAAAGATTTTGTGTGATCGGGGCCTGAACATGCAGGAGGGTGATAGGAGGGCAAGGAATAGAGTGAATTGGAGCGATGTGGTATACCGGGGTTGACGTGCTGTCAGTGGATTGAATCAAGGCATGTGAAGCGTCTGGGGTAAACCATGGAAAGCTGTGTAGGTATGTATATTTGCGTGTGTGGACGTATGTATATACATGTGTATGGGGGTGGGTTGGGCCATTTCTTTCGTCTGTTTCCTTGCGCTACCTCGCAAACGCGGGAGACAGCGACAAAGCAAAAAAAAAAAAAAAAAAAAATATATATATATATATATATATATATATATATATATATATATATATATATATATATATATATATATATATATATATATATATATATATACATATATATATATATATATATATATATATATATATATATATATATATATATATATATATATATTCCTCGCGTGTCGTAGAAGGCGACTAGAGGGGACGGGAGCGGGGGGCCAGTAATGCTCCCCTCCTTATATTTTTCTAACTTTCTAAAATGGGAAACAGAAGAAGGAGTCACGCGGGGAGTGCTCATCCTCCTCGAAGGCTCAGACTTGGGTGTCTAAATGTGTGTGGATGTAACCAAGATGTGAAAAAAGGAGAAATAGGTAGTATGTTTGAGGAAAGGAACCTGGATGTTTTGGCTCTGAGTAAAACGAAGCTTGAGGGTAAAGGGGAAGAGTGGTTTGGGTATGTCTTGGGAGTACAGTCAGGGGTTAGTGAGAGGACAAGAGCAAGGGAAGGAGTAGCAGTACTCCTGAAACAGGAGTTGTGGGAGTATGTGATAGAATGTAAGAAAGTAAATTCTCGATTAATATGGGTAAAACTGAAAGTTGATACAGAGAGATGGGTGATTATTGGTGCATATGCTCCTGGGCATGAGAAGAAAGATCATGAGAGGCAAGTGTTTTGGGAGCAGCTGAATGAGTGTGTTAGTGGTTTTGA
>NW_027265282.1:7500-15356 GCF_036320965.1 Panulirus ornatus
GCAACAGAGGAAGGACCCCAACTCCTTCATGTGTCTATTTTCTCATCTATGCTTAGTGGACAGTCAATCCCTTCTTGGAAAGAAATTGGAGTATGAAATCTGAGGAAAAAATAAATAAAATTTCCTACAGGAACCAGTTTTCTTTGCTTTTCCTACATATCTTACCCTCTATTTTTCTATTACATTCATTTTCTATTATATTATTACATAGATGAGTGAGATGTATGTATATATATATATATATATATATATATATATATATATATATATATATATATATATATATATATATATATATATATATATATATATATATATGAAGTATGAAGTCTGTTGGGGATGAGAGAGCTTGGGAAGTGAGTCAGTTGTTGTTCGCTGATGATACAGCGCTGGTGGCTGATTCATGTGAGAAACTGCAGAAGCTGGTGACTGAGTTTGGTAAAGTGTGTGAAAGAAGAAAGTTAAGAGTAAATGTGAATAAGAGCAAGGTTATTAGGTACAGTAGGGTTGAGGGTCAAGTCAATTGGGAGGTGAGTTTGAATGGAGAGAAACTGGAGGAAGTGAAGTGTTTTAGATATCTGGGAGTGGATCTGGCAGCGGAGGGAACCATGGAAGCGGAAGTGAATCATAAGGTGGGGGAGGGGGCGAAAATTCTGGGAGCCTTGAAGAATGTGTGGAAGTCGAGAACATTATCTCGGAAAGCAAAAATGGGTATGTTTGAAGGAATAGTGGTTCCAACAATGTTTTATGGTTGCGAGGCGTGGGCTATGGATAGAGTTGTGCGCAGGAGGATGGATGTGATGGAAATGAGATGTTTGAGGACAATATGGGGTGTGAGGTGGTTTGATCGAGTAAGTAACGTAAGGGTAAGAGAGATGTGTGGAAATAAAAAGAGCGTGGTTGAGAGAGCAGAAGAGGGTGTTTTGAAATGGTTTGGGCACATGGAGAGAATGAGTGAGGAAAGATTGACCAAGAGGATATATGTGTCGGAGGTGGAGGGAACGAGGAGAAGAGGGAGACCAAATTGGAGGTGGAAAGATGGAGTGAAAAAGATTTTGTGTGATCGGGGCCTGAACATGCAGGAGGGTGAAAGGAGGGCAAGGAATAGAGTGAATTGGAGCGATGTGGTGTACCGGGGTTGACGTGCTGTCAGTGGATTGAATCAAGGCATGTGAAGCGTCTGGGGTAAACCATGGAAAGCTGTGTAGGTATGTATATTTGCGTGTGTGGACGTATGTATATACATGTGTATGGGGGTTGGTTGGGCCATTTCTTTCGTCTGTTTCCTTGCGCTACCTCGCAAACGCGGGAGACAGCGACAAAGAAAAAAAAAAAAAAAAAAAATATATATATATATATATATATATATATATATATATATATATATATATATATATCTTTCTTTCTTTCATACTATTTGCCATTTCCCGCGTTAGCAAGGTAGCGTTAAGAACAGAGGACTGGGCCTCTGAGGGAATATCCTCACCTGGCCTCGTTCTCTGTTCCTTCTTTTGGAAAATCAAAAAAAAACGAGAGGGGAGGATTTCCAGCCCCCCGCTCCCATATATATATATATATATATATATATATATATATATATATATATATATATATTCCTCGCGTGTCGTAGAAGGCGACTAGAGGGGACAGGAGCGGGGGGCCAGAAATGCTCCCCTCCTTATATTTTTCTAACTTTCTAAAATGGGAAACAGAAGAAGGAGTCACGCGGGGAGTGCTCCTCCTCCTCGAAGGCTCAGACTGGGGTGTCTAAATGTGTGTGGATGTAACCAAGATGTGAAAAAAGGAGAAATAGGTAGTATGTTTGAGGAAAGGAACCTGGATGTTTTGGCTCTGAGTGAAACGAAGCTTAAGGGTAGAGGGGAAGAGTGGTTTGGGAATGTCTTGGGAGTAAAGTCAGGGGTTAGTGAGAGGACAAGAGCAAGGGAAGGAGTAGCAGTACTCCTGAAACAGGAGTTGTGGGAGTATTTGATAGAATGTAAGAAAGTAAATTCTCGATTAATATGGGTAAAACTGAAAGTTGATGGAGAGAGATGGGTGATTATTGGTGCATATGCTCCTGGGCATGAGAAGAAAGTTCATGAGAGGCAAGTGTTTTGGGAGCAGCTGAATGAGTGTGTTAGTGGTTTTGATGCACGAGACCGCGTTATAGTGATGGGTGATTTGAATGCAAAGGTTAGTAATATAGCAGTTGAGGGAATAATTGGTATACATGGGGTGTTCAGTGTTGTAAATGGAAATGGTGAAGAGCCTGTAGATTTATGTGCTGAAAAAGGACTTTTGATTGGGAATACCTGGTTTAAAAAGCAAGATATACATAAGTATACGTATGTAAGTAGGAGAGATGGCCAGAGAGTGTTATTGGATTACGTGTTAATTGACAGGCGCGCGAAAGAGAGACTTTTGGATGTTAATGTGCTGAGAGGTGCAACTGGAGGGATGCCTGATCATTATCTTGTGGAGGCTAAAGTGAAGATTTGTATGGGTTTTCAGAAAAGAAGAGTGAATGTTGGGGTGAAGAGGGTGGTGAGAGTAAGTGAGCTTGGGAAGGAGACTTGTGCGAGGAAGTACCAGGAGAGACTGAGTACAGAATGGAAAAAGGTGAGATCAATGGAAGTAAGGGGAGTGGGGGAGGAATGGGATGTATTTAAGGAATCAGTGATGGATTGCGCAAAAGATGCTTGTGGCATGAGAAGAGTGGGAGGTGGGTTGATTAGAAAGGGTAGTGAGTGGTGGGATGAAGAAGTAAGATTATTAGTGAAAGAGAAGAGAGAGGCATTTGGACGATTTTTGCAAGGAAAAAAATGCAATTGAGTGGGAGATGTATAAAAGGAAGAGACAGGAGGTCAAGTGAAAGGTGCATGAGGTGAAAAAGAGGGCAAATGATATATATATATATATATATATATATATATATATATTTATATATATATATATATATATATATATATATATATATATATATATATATATATATATATATATATAAATATATATATATATATATATATATATATATATATATATATATATATATATATTTTTATATATCTATATATATATATATATATATATATATATATATATATATATATATATATATATATATATATATATATATATATATATATATATATGTAAATATATATATATATATATATATATATATATATATATATATATATATATATTTATATATATATATATATATATATATATATATATATATATATATATATATATATATATATATCTTTCTTTCTTTCAAACTATTCGCCATTTCCCGCGTTAGCGAGGTAGCGTTAAGAACAAAAGACTGGGCCTTGGAGGGCATATCCTCACCTGGCCCCCTTCTCTGTTCCTTGTTTTGGAAAATAAAAAAAAAAAAAAAACGAGAGGGGAAGATTTCCAGCCCCCCGCTCCCTCCCCTTTTAGTCGCCTTCTACGACACGCAGGGAATACGTGGGAAGTATTTTTTCTCCCCTATCCCCAGGGATAAAATATATATATATATATATATATATATATATATATATATATATATATATATATATATATATATATATATTTAGCGTAGGAGTTATGCCGATAGAATCAGTCAGAAGTTTTAATCAAGACGTGTAAGCAAGTAGATAGAGAGGAAAACGTTGTTGTACAGAAGGAGTGTGTGATGTCACAGGCTGTTTAACTCGTTTAAGGATGAAGTGATGAGGTAGGTCTATTCACCGGTATATCGGGAGTGAATTGCTATCTGTGCACTAAAACAGAGCATATAAAGCAGCATGGAATATCACGGAAAGGTCTCTTTTGCCTGGTTGTGGATTGGGAGCTGTCCTTTCGGTGCATCACACATGATAAGAAGAAAATTGATGTGACTAAATGAGGTCTTTTTTTATCTGTTCTCAGCGGCATCTCGCTAACGCGGCAGGTAGCGAACAAGCATGGAAAAAATTTGTATATACATGTATATGTCATGACTGCCATATGATAGTTATCATTTATAGCCTGAGTCATAAAACAATGATATCGCCATATGACGCTGTTTATTTCATTTCTAATCTGAAGGCAATGCGAACGTTAAAGAAAATAGAATTGCATTTAATATTACCAATTCCCTTGTCATTATCAATATGTTTTGCGAATCATGAGATTTGAAAATGAAATTACGGTTACATTTAAGACAAATCCAGAGAATAGAAAGAAACCAAACAACGTATGAGTTGTGGTTAAAAAACATAACTTTAGTTATAAGGATAAACCAACTTCCAGATACAGTATAGAAAGATGCAAGCCAAAATATAAATGCAGGTGAGGACTTTCCATGTGATATTATCTACTACCGACATTTTTCTTTTCAGTCCTTTAAGACAGCAAACCAGAGAAGCTTTCCTTGTCAGCTGCTGGCATAACGGGGCAGACGATTTTTCAATATTTTGCTTAATTTCCGGGACAAGAAATGCTTTGATTAGCGACAATAAAGCAAGACAAATGAGAGTATCATATAACGAAATACTAAAAACTATAATTTAGTTAAATATTTCACCGGATGAAGGCAAAACACACATAAAAAGAGAATGAATACGATTCATACATCTACAGCTATTTCCTGGTAGTGCATCTGGTTATAGGTTAACAAAGGTTAGTGGTAAGGGGAAACAATATCTTAGTTGTCTGTCACACAGACAGGTCGTTTATTTAATATAACTTCTACATAGAGCATAATTGTAACTCTGCATGTGAATTATTCTTCATATAAATCAACGACTAAGAAGTAGCATTCTGTATTTTTTCAAGATACTTTATACAGCATCTTGGGTAATTGCTAAACATGTCAGACAAAAAACAATTTAAACAAAATCGCTACACGAAAAAAATGTTTGAATTCAAACAAATGGAAATGTTGATTAGTTCAGTTGACGGTTGAAGATGTCATGGAATATATCAAAAACTGCTATTCATTTCATATTGTTTACCTCGAATTATACTCTTAATCTTAGAGTTTTGAAATAATTTGAGGTATATCAAAACTTTGAAAATATTGTCACAAAATTTCATTATTGATAAAGAAAAAGTGAAACTATTAAAGTCATTCTTACACACACACACACACACACACACACACACACACACACACACACATAAGATGTATATATATATATATATATATATATATACATATATATATATATATATATATATATATATATATATATATATATATATATATATATATATATATATATATATATGAACATAGAAATTAAAACGACAGGATATTTAGCATTATTAATCTTCTCTCCCTTCTGTTCTCTATTTTTCTCAGTTCTATTCTACCATTAGATGGGTCCTCAAACATCACTTGTCCGTATTTCTTCATTTATTGCATTCAAGCTTTCTCCTACACAGCAATCTACAAAACTGAGAAAAAACTACGCCACAATACTAGGAAATTATATGGAAAACACAAACAAAATTTGAAAACTCGGAAAATCACATCACAGCACATAAAAGTAAGAGATGATACTAAAAGCGAAGGAAATTACAAAAGCAAGAAGGGTAGTGCGAATAACAACCTAACTACAACATATGGCAACAGAAATATAGAAAAACTTACATTTGAGGAAAAACACAGACGAACAATAGTATATAAGGTTGGAATATAGAAAATCCATCACTAAATACTCTAAGTAGGTCGAAAGTGACCGTTACTGTCCGGATGCGGATTCTCTCTCACCTTCTTAACATAAGACCGTCTTCCTGCTACACTGAGATGGCGGACTCGTTTCTTGTGGTGGGTCAGTGACATGTCCCATCCGTCTACATACAATTGACGGACCATTAAAGCGCTGTCATGTCTGTCTATATGTTGATAGCAAGTGCATTCTCTCAAATCTGAGTGGATTCTGATATCTGTAGTCTCCTCCCACATCATACTTCATCTGTGTTTCCCGAGTAAACAATGCAGCGCCAGGAAACAGACGATGAATGTCCCATCCATTCACATATATATACAGACACAGAGACAGAGAGACACAAAAACAGCACGCACACACGCACAGACACACAAACGCACACACACAAACACAAACAAGCACACACGTACACAAACACACACACACACACACACACACACACACACACACACACACACACACACACACACAAACAAACACACACACATATATATATATATTTTTTTTTATTTTTTATTATACTTTGTCGCTGTCTCCCGCGTTTGCGAGGTAGCGCAAGGAAACAGACGAAAGAGATGGCCCAACCCACCCCCATACACATGTATATACATACGTCCACACGCGCAAATATACATACCTAAACAGCTTTCCATGGTTTACCCCAGACGCTTCACATGCCTTGATTCAATCCACTGACAGCACGTCAACCCCGGTATACCACATCGCTCCAATTCACTCTATTCCTTGCCCTCCTTTCACCCTCCTGCATGTTCAGGCCCCGATCACACAAAATCATTTTCACTCCATCTTTCCACCTCCAATTTGGTCTCCCTCTTCTCCTCGTTCCCTCCACCTCCGACACATATATCCTCTTGGTCAATCTTTCCTCACTCATTCTCTCCATGTGCCCAAACCATTTCAAAACACCCTCTTCTGCTCTCTCAACCACGCTCTTTTTATTTCCACACATCTCTCTTACCCTTACGTTACTCACTCGATCAAACCACCTCACACCACACATTGTCCTCAAACATCTCATTTCCAGCACATCCATCCTCCTGCGCACAACTCTATCCATAGCCCATGCCTCGCAACCATACAACATTGTTGGAACCACTATTCCTTCAAACATACCCATTTTTGCTCTCCGAGATAATGTTCTCGACTTCCACACATTCTTCAAGGCTCCCAGAATTTTCGCCCCCTCCCCCACCCTATGATCCACTTCCGCTTCCATGGTTATATCCGCTGCCAGATCCACTCCCAGATATCTAAAACACTTCACTTCCTCCAGTTTTTCTCCATTCAAACTCACCTCCCAATCGACTTGACCCTCAACCCTACTGTACCTAATAACCTTGCTCTTATTCACATTTACTCTTAACTTTCTTTTTCCACACACTTTACCAAACTCAGTCACCAGCTTCTGCAGTTTCTCACATGAATCAGCCACCAGAGCTGTATCATCAGCAAACAACAACTGACTCACTTCCCAAGCTCTCTCATCCCCAACAGACTTCATACTTGCCCCTCTTTCCAAAACTCTTGCATTCACCTCCCTAACAACCCCATCCATAAACAAATTAAACAACCATGGAGACATCACACACCCCTGCCGCAAACCTACATTCACTGAGAACCAATCACTTTCCTGTCTTCCTACACGTACACATGCCTTACATCCTCGATAAAAACTTTTCACCGCTTCTAACAACTTGCCTCCCACACCATATATTTCAGATTGGGGAAGAGCAGTGTGGTTTCAGAAGTGGTAGAGGATGGGTGGATCAGGTGTTTGCTTTGAAGAATGTATGTGAGAAATACTTAGAAAAGCAAATGATTTGTAATGTAGCATTTATGATCTGGAGAAGGCATATGATAGAGTTGATATGAGATGCACTGTGGAAGGTATAAGAATAATATGGGTGGGAGGGAAGTTGTTAGAAGCAGTGAAAAAGTTTTTATCGGGGATGTGTAAGGCTGTGTACGTGTAGGAGAGAGGAAGTATTGGTTCTTCAGTGAATGTAGGTTGCGCAGGGGTGTGTGAGGTCTCCATGGTTGTTTAAGTTGTTTATGGATGGGGTTGTTAGGAGGTAAATGCAAGAGTTTTGGAAAGAGGCAAGTAATGAAGTCCGTTGGATGAGA
>NW_027265283.1:0-2500 GCF_036320965.1 Panulirus ornatus
TGCACCCCTTTCACCCTCCTGCATGTTCAGGCCCCGATCAATCAAGATGTTTTTCATTCATCTTTCCACCTCCAATTTGGTCTCCCACTTCTACTGTTTCCCTCCACCCCTGACACATATATCCTCTTGGTCAATCTTTCCTCACTCATTCTCTCCATGTGACCAAACCATTTCAAAACACTCTCTTCTGCTCTCTCAACCATACTCTATTTCCACACATCTCTCTTACCCTTACATTACTTACTCGATCAAACCACCTCACACCACATATTGTCCTGAAACATCTCATTTCCTGCACATGCACCCTCCTGCGCACAACTCTATCTATAGCACACGCGTCGCAACCATACAACATTGTTGGAATCACTATTCCTTCAAACATACCCATTTTTGCTTTCCTAGATAATGTTCTCGATTTCCAAATGTTCTTCAAGGCTCCTAGAATTTTCGCCTCCTCCCCCACCCTATGATTCACTTCCGCTTCTATGGTTCCATATGCTGCCAGATCCACTCCCAGATATCTAAAACACTTCACTTCCTCCAGTTTTTCTCCATTCAAACTTACCTCCCAGTTGACTTGACCCTCAACCCTACTGTACCTAATAACCTTGCTCTTATTCACATTTAATCTCATTTTTCTTTTTTCACACACTTTACCAAACTCAGTCACTAGCTTTTGTAGTTTCTCACATAAATCAGCCAACAGCGTTGTATCATCAGCGAACAACAACTGACTCACTTCCCAAGCTCTCTCATCCACAACAGACTGCATACTTGCCCCTCTTTCCAAAACTCTTGCATTCACCTCCCTAACAACCCCATCCATAAACAAATCAAACAACCATCGAGAATTCACACACCCATGCCGCAAACCTACATTCACTGAGAACCAATCACTTTCCTCTCTTCCTACACGTACACATGCCTTACATCCTCGATGAAAAATTTTCACTGCTTCTAACAACTTGCCTCCCACACCATATATTCTTAATAACTTCCACAGAGCATCTCTATCAACTCTATCATATGCCTTCTCCAGATCCATAAATGCTACATACAAATCCATTTGCTTTTCTAAGTATTTTTCACATACATTCTTCAAAGCAAACACCCGATACATACACCCTCTACTACCTCTGAAACCAAACTGCTCTTCCCCAATCTGATGCTCTGTACATGTCTTCACCCTCTCAATCAATACCCTCCCATATAATTTCCCAGGAATGCTCAACAAAGTCATACCTCTGTAATTTGAGCACTTACTCTTATCCCCTTTGCCTTTGTACAATGGCAATATGCAAGCATTCCGCCAATCCTCAGGCACTCACCATGAATCATACATACATTAAATAACCTTACTAACCAGTCAACAATACAATCACATCCTTTTTTAATAAATTCCACTGCAATACCATCCAAACCTGCTGACTTGGCAGCTTTCATCTTCCGCAAAGCTTTTACTGCCTCTTCTGTGTTTACCAAATCATTTTCCTGAACCGTCTCACTTTGTACACCACCTCGACCAAAGCACCCATTATCTGTCACTCTTTCATCAAACACATTCAACTAACCTTCAAATACTCCATCTACGTCTCACATCACCACTACTTGTTATCACCTCCCCATTAGCCCCCTTCACTGAAGTTCCCATTTGCTCCCTTGTCTTACGCAATTTATTTACCTCCTTCCAAAAATTTTTTTTATTCTCCAAAAAAATTTAATGATACTCTCTTAACCCAACTCTCATTCTCCCGCTTTTTCACCCCTTTCACCTTTCTTTTGACCTCCTGCCCCTTTCTTTTATACATCTCCCACTCATTTGCATTTTTCCCCTGCAAAAATCGTCCAAATGCCCCTCACTTCTCTTTCATTAATAATCTTACTTCTTCATCCCACCACTCGCTACCATTTCTATGGAACCCAACTCCCACGCTTCTCATGCCACAAGCATCTTTTGAGCGAGCCATCACTGCTTCCCTAAATCCATCCCTTTCCTCCCCCACTCCCCTTACCTACTTTGTTCTCAACTTTTTCCATTTTGTACTCAGTCTCTACTGTTACTTCCTCACAGAAGTCTCCTTCCGAAGCTCACTTACTCTCACCACCCTCTTCACTCCAACATTCTCTCTTCTTTTCTGAAAACCCCTACAAATCTTCACCTTCCCAACCTCAAGATAATGAGCAGACATCCCTCCAGCTGCCCCTCTCAGCACATTAACGTCCAAAAGTCTCTCTTTCGCGCGCCTATCGATTAACACGTAATTCAATGATACTCTCTGGCCATCTCTCCTACTTACATATGTACACTTATGTATATCTCGCTTTTTAAACCAGGTATTCCCGATCAACAGCCTTTTTCAGGACACAAATTATTCCCTAAACCAATTACCAATTGTTCCCTAAACTGCCACATTACTCACCTGTGCATTCAAATCACCTATCATTATAACCCAGTCTTATGCATCAAAACCACCAACACACTTATTCAGCTGCTCCCAAA
>NW_027265283.1:5000-14109 GCF_036320965.1 Panulirus ornatus
ACTCCCAGATATCTAAAACACTTTACTTCCTCCAGTTTTTCTCCATTCAAACTTACCTCCCAGTTGACTTGACCCTCAACCCTACTGTACCTAATAACCTTGCTCTTATTCACATTTACTCTTAACTTTCTTGTTTCACACACTTTACCAAACTCAGTCACCAGCTTCTGCAGTTTCTCACATGAATCAGCCACCACATGTTGTCCTCAAACATCTCATTTCGAGCACATCCACCGTCCTGCGCATTACTCTATCCATAGCCCACGCCTAGCAACTATACAACATTGTTGGAACCAGTATTCCTTCAAACATACCCATTTTTGCTTTCCGAGATAATGTTCTCGACTTCCTCACATTCTTCAAGGCTCCCAGGATTTTCGTCCCTTCCCCCACCCTATGATTCACTTCCGCTTCCATGGTTCCATCCGCTGCCAGATCCACTCCCAGATATCTAAAACACTTTACTTCCTCCAGTTTTTCTCCATTCAAACTTACCTCCCAATTGACTTAACCCTCAACCCTACTGTACCTAATAACCTTGCTCTTATTCATATTTTCTCTTAACTTTCTTCTTTCACATACTTTACCAAACTCAGTCACCAGCTTCTGCAGTTTCTCACATGAATCAGCCATCAGCGCTGTATCATCAGCGAACAACAACTGATTCACTTCCCAAGCTCTATCACCCCCAACAGACTGCATACTTGCCCTTCTTTCCAAAACTCTTGCATTCTCCTCCCTAACAACCCCATCCTTAAACAAATTAAACAACCATGGAGACATCACACACCCCTGCCGCAAACCTACATTCACTGAGAACCAATCACTTTCCTCTCTTCCTACACGTACACATGCCTTACATCCTCGATAAAAACTTTTCACTGCTTCTAACAACTTGCCTCCCACACCATATATTCTTAGTCCCTTCCGCAGAGTATCTCTATCAACTCTATCATATGCCTATCATATATACATATATATCTATTCTATTTATATTATTTCTATCATCATAAGTGAATGCTGTTTCCCATGCCAGCGAGGTAGAGGTAGGAATCAAACGTAGAAAGACCCATCCACTTATATGTACACATATGTACATACACGCCCTTATACATGCATATAAATACATGTACACATATATATATATATTCATACACGCACATTCGCGGCCAACTAAACATATACACATATTCTTATTCATAATCGCCCACATTTATCCCTTTATGGAGCCATCCCGTCCTACAGGAATGATCATCGCCAACCACTAAGTCAGCGAGGTTTTGCCAGGAATATAGACAAAAGAGACAACTTTCGTTCACACTCACTCTCTAGCTGTCATGTTTAATGCACTGAAATCACAACTTCTTATCCACATCCAGAATCCACACTCATTTCTATGGTATAACCTAGAAGTTTCTATGTAGAGCTTCAGTCTCTTGACATCACGTCGACCCCGGTATACCACATCATTCCAATTCACTCTAATCCCTCCACGACTATCACTCTTCTGCATGTTCAGATTCCGTTCGGTCACAATCATTTTTAAGCCATCCTTCCACATACAGCTTGATTTCCCGTTTTTCTTTTCTCCTTCCACGTCTGACATACATATAAATCCTTTTTGTCAATCTTTCCTCACTCAATCTCTCTATTTCTTCAATCCATTTCAACAAACCCTCTTCTGCTCTCTCAGTCACACTCTTTTTATTACCTCACATCTCTGCTACCCTTTTATCATTTACTCTATCAAACCTCACACCATATATTGTCCTTAAACATTTCATTTCTAACACCTCCACGCTCCTCCATACAACCCTACCTATAGCACATGCCTTGCAGCCACAGTAATATTGTTGGAACTACTATTCCTCTTATCCATATGATATTGTTGGAAATACCATTTCTTCAAACATATCCATTTTCGCAATCCTAGTCAATGTTCTCTCTTTCCACACATTCTTCATCGCTCCCAGAATCTTCATCCGCTCCCCTACCGTATGGCTTACTTCTACTTCCGTGGTTCCATTCGCTGTTAAGTCCACTCAGAAATATCTAAAACACTTCAGTTTCTCCACTTCATTCTCACATCCCAACTAACTTGTCCCTCAACCCTGCTGAACTTAATAGCCTTGTTTTTATTCACATTAATCTCAATTTTCTCCTTTCACACACTTTTCTCAAATCAGTCAGCAAAATTTACACTTTCTCACTCGAAATTTCCATCAGTGCTGTATCATTGGAGAACAACAAATGACTCACACTCCAGGCCCTCTCATCCCAGAGTGACCGCCTACTTGCCCCTCTCTCCAAAACTTTTGCATTTACTTCCCTAACTACCCCATCCATAAACATACAAACAATAATGGATATACCATACACCCTTGCTGCAGACCAATCACTCTCCTCTCTTCCAAATCGTACATAAAAACTTCTCACCGTCTTCTAGCAGGTTTGCTCCCACACCGTACATTCTTAAGACATTCCATAAAACCTCTCTATTCACCCTGTCATATGCATTTTCCAGATTGATAAATGTCACATATAAATCCATATTCTTCTCTAAGAATTACTCACACATATTTTCCAAAGCAAACACCTAATCCACACATCGTTTACAATACCTGAAACCACACTGATCGTGCACAATCTGATCCTCAATACATGACTTTATCCTTATAAACAATATCCCTCCCATACATTTTTCCAGGGATATTCAACAAACCTATACATCTGTAGTTTGAACACCCACCCACATCCTCTTTGTTTTTACAAAATGGCAAAATATATGTTTTCTGCCAATCCTTATGCACATCACAATGATCCTTATATACATTGAATATCCTTACCAACCAGTCAACAGCAGAGTCACCTCCTTGCTAGACAAATTCTACTACTATACCATCAAAACCCACCGCCTTCCAGGATTTCATCTTCCGCAAAGATGTATTAAAGAAAGTGGCAGAAGGTCAAGGGGAAGGTGCAAGGGATGAAAAAGAAGGGAATTGAGAGTTGGGATGAAAGAGCATCATTAAACGTTAAGGAGAATGATGAATAATGATAATAACAATAACAAAAATAACAATAGTTATAGTAATAATCATAATAACAATAAAAATGATAATAAGATTAAACAAAATATTGATAATCATAACAATAATAACAACAATAATAATAATGATAACAATGATAGTAATAATAATGATAATGTTAATAATAATAATAATAACAATAATAATAATAATAATAATAATGATAGTGATAATAATGATAATAATAATAATAATACTAATAATAATAATAATAATAATAATAATAATAATAATAATAATAATAATAACAATAATAATAATAATAATAATAATAATGAAATAGTGATACTAGCAATAACGATAATAATGATAATAAGGATAATAGTAATAATGATAATAAGGATAATAGTAATAATGAAATAATTGTTATAGTATTAATGATCAAAATAATGATGATGATAATGATAATGATAATAATGATAATAAATATGATAATTTTAATGATGCTAATAATAATAAATATAATAATGATAATGAATATAATGATAATAATAATAATAATAATAATAATAATAATAATAATAATAATAATGATAATAATAATAATAATGATAATAATAATAATGATAATGATAATAATAATTAATAATAACAATAATAACAATAATAATGATAATAATAATAATGATGATAATGATAATAATATTAACATTGAAAATGTTCATTTATATATTTAATTGATTATACTTTGTCGCCGTCTCCGGCGTTAGCGAGGTAGCACAAGGAAACAGACGAAAGAATAGCCCAACCCACCCACATACACATGTATATACATACACGTCCACACACGCACATATACATACCTATACATCTCAACGTATACATATCTATACACACACAGACATATACATATATATATATGTACATAATTCATACTGTTTGCCCTTATTCATTCCCATCGCCACCCCACCACACATGAAATGAAAACCCTCTCCACCCGCATGTGCGCGAGGTAGCGGTAGGAAAAGACAACAAAGGCCACATTCGTTCACAGTCAGTCTCTGCTGTCATGTATAATGCACCCAAACCACAGCTCCCTTTCCACATCCAGGCCCTACAAAACTTTCCATGGTTTACCCCAGACGCTTCACATACACTGGCTCAATCCATTGACAGCACGTCGACCCCGGTATACCACATCGTTCCAATTCACGCCATTCACCCTCCTGCATGTTCAGGCCCCGATCACTCAAAATCTTTTTCACTCCATCTTTCCACCTTCAATTTGGTCTCCCACTTCTACTCGTTCCCTCCGCCTCTAACATATTCATCTCTTTGTCAATATTTTTTCACTCATTCTCACCATGTGACCAAACCATTTCAAAACACCCACTTCTGCTCTCTCAATCACACTCTTTTTATTACCACACATCTCTCTTACCCATTCATTACTTACTCGATGAAACTTCCTCACAGCAAATATTGTCCTCAAACATCTCATTTCCAGCACATCCACCCTCCTCCGTACAACTCTATCTATAGTCCACGCCTCTCAACCATATAACATTATTGGAACCATTATTCTTTCATATATACCCATTTTTGCTTTCCAAAATAACGTTGTCGACTTCCACACATTTTTCATCGATCTCTTTCGCCCCTCCCCCACCCTATGATTCACTTTCGTTTCCATGGTTCCATCCGCTGCCAAATCCACACACAAATACTTAAAACACTTCACTTCCTCCAGTTTTCTCCATTCAAACTTTCCTCCCGATTGACATATCCCTCAACCCTACTATATTTAATAGCCTTGCTCTTATTCACATTTATCTCAGTCACCAGCTTCTGTAGTTTCTCACCCGAATCAGCCACTAACGCTGTATCATCAGCGAACAGCAAATGACTCACTTCCCACGTTCTCTCATCTACAACAGACTGCATATTTGCCCCTCCTTCCAAAACTCTTGCATTTACCTGCCTAACAACCCCATCCATAAACAAATTAAGCAACCATAAAGACATCACGCACAACTGCCGCAAACCGACATTCACTGAGAACTAATCACTTTCCTCTCTTCCTACACGTACACATGCCTTACATCCTCGATAAAAACTTTTCATTGCCTCTAACAACTTACCTCCCACACCAGATATTCTTAATACCTTCCATAGAGCATCTCTATCAACTCTATCATTTGCCTTCTCTAGATCCATAAATGCTACATACAAATCCAATCGCTTTTCTAAGTATTTCTCATATTCATTCTTCATAGCAAACAGCTGATCCACACATCCTCTACCACTTCTGAAACCACACTGCTCTTCCCCAATCTGATGCTCTGTACATGACTTCACCCTCTCAATCGATACCCTGCTATATAATTTCCCAGGAATACTCAACAGACGTATACCTCTGATATTTGAGCACTGACTGTTATCCCCTCTGCCTTTGTACAATGGCACTATGCAACCATTTCGCCAATCCTTAGGCACCTCACCATGATTTGTATATATATATATGTATTTATTTTTTTTGCTTTGTCGCTGTCTCCCGCGTTAGCGAGGTAGCGCAAGGAAACAGACGGAAGAATGGCCCAACCCGCCCACATACACATGTATATACATACACGTCCACACACGCAAATATACACACCTATACACATCAATGTACACATATATATACACAAACAGACATATACATATATACACATGTACATAATTCATACTGTCTGCCTTTATTTGTTCCCATCGCCACCTCGCCACACATGGAATAACAACCCCCTCCCTCCTCATGTGTGCGAGGTAGCGCTAGGAAAAGGCACTAAAGGCCCCATTCGTTCACACTCAGTCTCTAGCTGTCATGTAATAATGCACCGAAACTACAGCTCCCTTTCCACATCCAGGCCCCACACAACTTTCCATGGTTTAACCCAGACGCCTCACATGCCCTGGTTCAATCCATCGACAGCACGTCGACCCCGGTATACCACATCGTTCCAATTCACTCTATTCCTTGCACGCCTTTCACCCTCCTGCATGTTCAGGCCCCGATCACTCAAAATCTTTTTCACTCCACCTTTCCACCTCCAATTTGGTCTCCCACTTCTCCTCGTTCCCTCCACCTCTGCCACATATATCCTCTTGGTCAATCCTTCCTCACTCCATTCTCTCCATATATATATATATATATATATATATCAAATAATCTTACCAGCCAGTCAACTACTGAGTCACCCCTTTTATAGTATATTTCACGGCATTACTGTCCAAACCCGATGCCTTGCCGGCTTCCATATACCGCAAAGCTTTTACTACCTCTTCTCTGTTAATCAAATCTTTTTCCCTAACCCTCTAACTTTCCCCTCCGCCTCGACCATAACACCGTATATCTGCCACTCTATCATCTAACACATTCAACAAACATTCAAAATACTCAATCCATCTCCTTTTCACATCAGAACTACTTGTTATCACCTCCCCATTAGCCCCCTTCACTGATGTTCCCATTTGTTCCCTTGTCTTACGCACTTCATTTACTTCCTTTAAAACATCTTTTTATTGTCCCTAAAACCCCAACTCTCATTTGCCCTCTTTTTCACCTCTTGCACCTTTCTCTTGACCTAATGCCTCATTCTTTTATACATCTCCCAGTCATTTGCATTATTTCCTTGCAAAAATCGTAAAATGCCTCCCTCTTTTCTTTCACTAATAATCTTATTTCTGCATCCCGCCAATCACAACCCTTTCTAATCTGCGCAACCCCCAAGGTTTTCATGCCACAAACATCTTTTATGGAAGCCATTACTGCTTCCCTAAATACATCTCATTTCTCACCCACTCCCCTTCGTCCTTTGTTCTCACCTTTTTCCATTCTGTGAAATTATTATTAAAAGGGAGAAGCAAAAGATTCTTGGTGTCAGTGGGAGGTTTGGGTTTAACTCGACTGGATTTATCTATTGGATCTAAGTTAAAGTACCCTACATCTTTCATTGATAAATCGATTAAGTTAGAAAAGAAATCATTTTATAGAGTTGAGCCCAAACTTTCCATTGACACTAAGAATCTTTTAGTTCTCCCTTTTGATAATAATTTCTCTTTACTTCCTAAGTTGAATAAATCCTTAAGTGTAAATGTTGCCTTTAGCAACAATACCATAAAGGATATCTTAATCTGAAATTCACCAGAAAACTCTCTTGGATGCATCTATAAAGTGCCATATGGAAATTGCGATAATTTTAGGTCGATCAGACTTCTAAGGATCTTTCTGTTAGACTTAAGCAACATAAATATAGTATAAGAACGGGACAGAGAGCAAATGCCTTGTATAATCACGTTAAAAACTATGATCACTGTATTGACTGGAGAAATGCCATCTCAGTTATTAACTCTAACTGTATTACCAAGAAAAATAGCTTTGAATGTTCTCTTATTAAGTACACAAAGGATTATAATCTTAATATTACTGATGGTCTACACAAATTAGATAAGTTCATTCTTGATAGAATTTATAAAATGATAAGTTTACGAACGCTCGTTGTATGTTTAGGACAATCACATGTTTACCAAATGGCGTCCTAGCTTCGTCTCTTCTATGTATATCAAATGACTTATATTTCTTTCTTATGTCTCCCCTGTTGATATGATTATAACACGAAACTGCACATGGGAACTTATCGTGTTTCATTTTTATCATGGACTCATAGGAATATATATATATATATATATATATATATATATATAAATATATATATATATATATATATATATATATATATATATATATATATATATATATATATATATATATATATATATATGTATATATATATATATATATATATATATATATATATATATATATATATATATATATATATATATATATATATATATATATATATATATATATATATTTCATTATTATTATTATTATACTTTGTCGCATATATATATATGCCTTACATCCTCGATAGAAAAAAAAACTTTTCACTGCTTGTAACAACTTGCCTCCCACACCATATATTCTTAATACCTTCCACAGAGCATCTCTATCAACTCTATCATATGCCTTCTCCGGATCCATAAATGCTAAATACAATTCCATTTGCTTTTGTAAATATTTCTCACATACATTCTTCAAAGCAAAAACCTGATCCACACATCCTCTACTACTTCTGAAACCACACTGCTCTTCCCCAACCTGGTGCTCTGTGCATGTCTTCACCCCATCAATCAATACCCTCCTATATAATTTCCCAATAGTACTCAACGAACTTATACCTCTGTAATTTGAGCAATCACCTTTGTCCTCTTTGCCTTTGTACAGTGGCACTATGCAAGCATTCTGCCAATCCTCAGGTACCTCACCATGAATCATATATACATTAAATAACCTTACCAACCAGTCAATAATACAGTCAACCCCTTTTTCAATAAAGTCACTCCTTCCAAAAATCTTTTTATTCTCCCTAAATATTAATGATACTCTCTCACCCCAACTCTCATTTGCCCTTTTGTTTCACCTCTTGCACCTTTCTCTTTACCTCCTGCCTCTTTCTTTTATACATCTCCCACTCATTTGCATTATTTCCCTGCAAATATCGTCCAAATGCCACTCTCTTCTCTTTCATTAATAATCTCGCTTCTTCACCCCACCACTCACTACCCTTTCTAATCTACGGGGTAGGAAGAGAAAGAAGTGATTGGTTCTCCGTGAATATAGGTTTGCGGCAGGGGTGGGTGATGTCTCCATGGTTGTTTAATTTGTTTATGGATAGGGTTGTTACGGAGGTGAATCCAAGAGTTTTGGAAAGAGTGGCAAGTACTCAGTCTGTTGTGGATGAGAGCTTTGGAAGTGAGTCAGTTGTTTTTCGCTGATGGTACAGTGCTGGCGGATGATTCATGTGACAAACTTGCAGTGCTAGTGACTGAGGTTATGGTAAAGTGTGTGAAAAGAAGAAAGTTGTCGTGAGAGTAGTAAATGTGAATAAGTGCAAAGGATATTATTAGTGGCCAAGTGTAGGATGACTTTTTTTTATAGCTTTTAGTTTATATGTGCGGTGTTCAAAGTTTCCATT
>NW_027265284.1:0-11645 GCF_036320965.1 Panulirus ornatus
GGGTGGTGAGAGTAATTGAGCTTGGGAAGGAGACTTGTGTGAGGAAGTACCAGGGGAGACTAAGTACAGAATGGAAAAAGGTGAGAACAATGGAAGTAAGGGGATTTGGGGAGGAATGGGATGTATTTAGGGAATCAGTGATGGATTGCGCAAAAGATGTTTATGGCATGAGAAGCGTGGGAGGTGGGTTGATTAGAAAGGGTAGTGAGTGGTGGGATGAAGAAGTAAGATTATTAGTGAAAGAGAAGAGAGAGGCATTTGGACGATTTTTGTAGGGAAAAAATGCAATTGAGTGGGAGATGTATAAAGAAAGAGACAGGAGGTGAAGAGAAAGGTGCAAGAGGTGAAAAAGAGGGCAAATGAGAGTTGAGGTGAGAGAGTATCATTAAAATCTAGGGAGAATAAAAAGATAATCTGGAAGGAGGTAAATAAAGTGCGTAAGACAAGGGAGGAAATGGGACCTTCAGTGAAGGGCGCAAATGGGGAGGTGATAACAAGTAGTGGTGATATGAGAAGGAGATGGAGTGAGTATTTTGAAGGTTTGTTGAAAATGTTTGATTCTAGAGTGGCAGATATAGGGTGTCTTGGTCGAGGTGGTGTGCAAAGTGAGAGGGTTAGGGAAAATGATTTGGTAAACAGAGAAGAGGTAGTAAAACCTTTGCGGAAGATGAAAGCCGGCAATGCAGCATGTTTGGATTATATTACAGTGGAATTTATGAAAAAAGGGAATGACTGTATTGTTGACTGGTTGGTAAGGTTATTTAATGTATGTATTACTCATGGTGAGATGCCTGAGGATTGGCGGAATGCGTGCATAGTGCCATTGTGCAAAGGGGATAAGAGTGAGTGCTCAAATTACAGAGGTATAAGTTTGTTGAGTATTCCTGGTAAATTATATAGGAGGGTATTGATTGAGAGGGTGAAGGCATGTACAGAGCATCAGATTGGGGAAGAGCAGTGTGGTTTCAGAGGTGGTAGAGGATGTGTGGTTCAGGTGTTTGCTTTAAATAATGTATGTGAGAAATACTTAGAAAAGCAAATGGATTTGTATGTAGCATTTATGGATCTGTAGAAGGCATATGATAGATTTGATAGAGATGCTCTGTGGAAGGTATTAAGAATATATGGTGTGGGAGGCAAGTTGTTAGAAGCAGTGAAAAGTTTTTATCGAGGATGTAAGGCATGTGTCCGTGTAGGAAGAGAGGAAAGTGATTTGTTCTCAGTGAATGTAGGTTTGCGGCAGGGATGTATGATGTCTCTATGATTGTTTAATTTGTTTATGGATGGGGTTGTTAGGGAGGTGAATGCAAGAGTTTTGGAAAGAGGGGCAAGTATGAAGTCTGTTGTGGATGAAAGAGCTTGGGAAGTGAGTCAGTTGTTCGCTGATGATACAGCGCTGGTGGCTGATTCATGTGAGAAACTGCAGAAGCTGGTGACTGAGTTTGATAAAGTGTGTGAAAGAAGAAAGTTAAGAGTAAATATGAATAAGAGCAAGGTTATTAGGTATAGTAGGGTTGAGGGCTAAGTCAATTGGGAGGTAAGTTTGAATAGAAAAAACTGGAGGAAGTAAAGTGTTTTAGATATCTGGGAGTGGATCTGGCAGCGGATGGAACCATGGAAGCGGAAGTGGATCATAGGGTGGGGGAGGGGGCGAAAATTCTGGGAGCATTGAAGAATGTGTGGAAGTCGAGAACATTATCTCGGAAAGCAAAAATGGGTATGTTTGAAGGAATAGTGGTTCCAACAATGTTGTATGGTTGCGAGGCGTGAGCTATGGATAGAGTTGTGCGCAGGAGGGTGGATTTGCTGGAAATGAGATGTTTGAGGACAAAATGTGGTGTGAGGTGGTTTGATCGAGTAAGTAATGTAAGTGTGAGAGAGATGTGTGAAAATAAAAAGAGCGTGGTTGAGAGAGCAGAAGAGGGTGTTTTGAAATGGTTTGGGCACATGGAGAGAATGAGTGAGGATAAATTGACCAAGAGGATATATGTGTCGGAGGTGGAGGGAACGAGGGAAAGTGGGAGACCAAATTGAAGGTGGAAAGATGGAGTGAAAAAGATTTTGAGTGATCCTGGCCTGAACTTGCAGGAGGGTGAAAGGCGGGCAAGGAATAGAGTGAATTGGATCGATGTGTTATACCTGGGTTGACGTCCTGTCAGTGGATTGAATCAGGGCATGTGAAGCGTCTGGGGTAAACCATGGAAGGTTGTGTGGGGCCTGGATGTGGAATGGAAGCTTTGGTTTCGGGCATTATTGTATGACAGCTGGAGACTGAGTGTAAACGAATGGGGCCTTTGTTGTCTTTTCCTAGCGCTACCTCGCACACATGAGGAGGGAGTTGGATGGTATTCCATGTGTGGCGAGGTGGCGATGGGAATGAATAGAGGCAGATAGTGGGAATTGTGTGCATGGGTATATATGTATGTGTCTGTATGTGTATATATATGTGTACATTGAGATGTATAGGTATGTATATTTGCGTGTGTGGACGTGTGTGTATATACATGTGTATGGGTGTGGGTTGGGCAATTTCCTTCTTCTGTTTCCTTGCGCTACCTCGCAAATGCGGGAGACAGCGACAAAGCAAAATGAAAAAAAAAAAAAAAAAAAATATATATATATATATATATATATATATATATATATATATATATATATATATATATATATATATATATATACATATATATATATATATATATATATATATATATATATATATATATATATATATATATATATATATATATATATATATATATATATTCATATACATATATATATACATATATATATATATATATATATATATATATATATATATATATATATATATATATATATATATATATATATATATATATATATGTGTGTGTATATATAAATATATATATATATATATCACCTGGGAAAGGGGGGGAAAAATACTTCCCACGCATTCCTCACGTATTATAGAAGGCGACTAAAGGGGACGGGAGCGGTGGGCCAGAAACCCTCCCCTCCTTGTATTTTATTTTCTTAAAAGGGGAAACAGAGGAAGGAGTCACGTGGGGAGTGCTCATCCTCCTTGACGGGTCAGATTGGGGTGTCTAAATGTGTGTGGATGTAACCAAGATGAGAAAGAAGGAGAGATAGGTAGTATGTTTAAGGAAAGGAGCCTGGGGATAGGGGAGAAAGAATACTTCCCGCCCATTCCTCACGTGTCGTAGAAGGCGAGTAAAGGGGACGGGAGCGTGGGGGCCAGAAACCCTCCCCTCCTTGTATTTTAATTTTCTAAAAGGGGAAACAGAAGAAAGAGTCACGCGGGGATTGCTTATCCTCCTCGAAGGCTTAGATTGGGGTTTCGAAATGTGTTTGGATGCAACCAAGATGAGAAAAACGGAAAGATAGGTAGTATGTTTGAGGAAAGGATCCTGAATGTTTTGGCTCTGAGTGAAACGAAGCTCAAGGGTAAAGGGGATGAGTGGTTTGGGAATGTCTTGGGTGTAAAGTCAGGGGTTAGTGAGAGGACAAGAGCAAGGGAAGAAGTAGCACTAGTCATGAAACAGGAGTGATGGGAGTATGTGATAGATTGTAAGAAAGTAAATTCTATATTGATATGGGTAAAACGGAAAGTTGATTGAGAGAGATGGACGATTATTGGTGCATATTCACCTGGGTATGAGAAGAAAAATCATGAGAGGCAAGTGTTTTGGGAGCAGCTGAATGAGTGTGTTACTGGTTTTGATGCACAAGACGGGGTTATAGTGATAGGTGATTTGAGTGCAAGGGGGTGAGTAATTTGGCATTTGAGGGAATAATTGGTATACGTGGGATGTTCAGTGTTATAAATGGAAATGGTGAAGAGCTTGTAGATTTATGTGCTGAAAAAGGACAGGTGATTGGGAATACGTGGTTTAAAAAGCGAGATATACAAAAGTATACGTATATAAGAAGGAGAGATGTCCAGAGAGCGTTATTGGATTACGTGTTAATTGATAGGGGCGCAAAAGAGAGACTTTTGGATGTTAATGTGCTGAGAGGTGCAACTGGAGGGATGTCTGCCCATTATCTTGTGGAGGCGAAGGAGAAGATTTGTAGGGTTTTTCAGAAAAAAAGAGAGAATGTTGGGGTGAAGAGAGTGGTGAGAGTAAGTGAGCTTGGGAATGAGACTTGTGTGAGGAGGTATCAGGAGAGACTGAGTACAGAATGGAAAAAGGTGAGAACAAAGGAGGTAGGGGAAGTGGCGGAGAAATGGGATGCATTTTGGGAAGCAGTGATTGCTTGCGCAAAAGATGCTTGTGGCATGAGAAGCGTGGGAGGTGGGTTGATTAGAAATGGTGTGAGTGGTGGAATGAAGAAGTAAGATTATTTGTGAAAGAGAAGAGAGAGGCATTTGGACGATTTTTGCAGGGAAAGAATGCAAATAAGTAGGAGATATATTACAGAAAGAAGCAGGAGGTCTAGAGGTGAAAAAGAGGGCAAATGAGAATTGGGGTCAGAGAGTATCATTAGATTTTAGGGAGAATAAAAAGATGTTTTGGATGGAGGTAAATAAAGTGCGTAAGACAAGGGAGCAAATGGGAACTTCAGTGAAGGGGGCAAATGGGGAGGTGATAACAAGTAGTGGTGATGTGAGAAGGAGATGGAGTGAGTATTTTGAAGGTTTGTTGAATGTGTTTGATTCTAGAGTGGCAGATATAAGGTATTTTGGTCGAGGTGGTGTGCAAACTGAGAGGGTTACTGAAAAAGATTTGATAAACAGACAAGAGGTACTAAAATCATTGCCGAAGATGAAAGCCGACAAGGCAGCAGGTTTGGATGGTATTGCAGTGGAATTTATTTAAAAAGGGGGTGACTGTATTGTTGACTGGTTGGTAAGGTTATTTAATGTATGTATGATTCATGGTGAGGTGCCTGAGGATTGGCGGAATGCTTGCATAGTGCCATTGTACAAATGCAAAGGGGATAAGAGTGAGTGCTCAAATTACAGAGTTGAGTTGAGAATGAATGTGAACGAATGGAATAACAAACCCCTCCCCTCTCATGTGTGCGAGATAGCGCTAGGAAAAGACAACAAAGGCCCCTCTCGTTCACACTCAGTCTCTAGCTGCCATGTAATAATGCACCGAAACCACAGCTCCCTCTTCACATCCAGGCCCCACACAACTTTCCATGGTTTACCCCAGACGCTTCACATGCCCTGGTTCAATCCACTGACAGCAAGTCGACCCCAGTATACCACATCGTTCCAATTCAATCTATTCCTTGCACGCCTTTAACATTACTGCATGTTCAGGCCCCGATCACTCAAAATCGTTTTCACTCCTTCTTTCTACCTCCAATTTGGTCTCCCACTTTTCCTCGTTGCCTCCACCTCGAACACATATATCCTATTGGTTAATATTTCCTCACTCATTCTCTCCATGTGGCCAAATCATTTCGAAAAACCATCTTCTGCTCTCTCAACCACACACTTTTTATTTCCACACATCTCTCTTACCCTTACATTACTTACTCGATCAAACCACCTCACACCACATATTGTCCTCAAACATCTCATTTCCAGCATATCCACACTCTTGCGCACAACTCTATCCATAGCCCACGCCTCGCAACCATACTATTCATTCAAACATACCCATTTCTGCTTTCCGAGATAATGTTCTCGACTTCCAAACATTCTTCAAGGCTCCCAGAATTTTCGCCCCCTTCCCCACCCTATGATTCACTTCCGCTTCCATGGTTGCATCCACTGCCAAATCCACTCCCAGATATCTAAAACACTTTACTTCCTCCACTTTTTCTCCATTCAAACCTACCTCCCAATTGACTTGACCTTCAACTCTACTTACCTAATAACCTTGCTCTTATTCACATTTACTCTTAACTTTCTTCTTTCACACACTTTACCAAACTCAGTCACCAGCTTCTGCAGTTTCTCAAATAAATTATCCACCAGCGTCGTATCATCAACGAACAACAACTGACTCACTTCCAAAGCTATCTCATCCACAACAGACTGCATACTTGCCCCTCTTTCCAAAACTCTTGCATTCACCTCCCTAACAACCCCATCCATAAACAAATTAAACAACCATGGAGACATCACACATCCCTGCCGCAAACCTGCATTCACTGAGAGCCAATCACTTTCCTCTCTTCCTACACGTACACATGCCTTACATCCTCGATAAAAACTTTTCACTGCTATTAACAACTTGCCTCCCACACAGTATATTCTTAATAACTTCCACAGAGAATATCTATCAAGTCTATCATATGCTTTCTCCAGATCCATAAATTATTTTTTTTATTATACTTTGTCGCTGTCTCCCGCGTTTGCGAGGCAGCGCAAGGAAACAGACGAAAGAAATGGCCCAACCCCCCCCCCCATACACATGTATATACATACGTCCACACACGCAAATATACATACCTACACAGCTTTCCATGGTTTACCCCAGACGCTTCACATGCCCTGATTCAATCCGCTGACAGCACGTCAACCCCGGTATACCACATCGCTCCAATTCACTCTATTCCTTGCCCTCCTTTCACCCTCCTGCATGTTCAGGCCCCGATCACACAAAATCTTTTTCACTCCATCTTTCCACCTCCAATTTGGTCTCCCTCTTCTCCTCGTTCCCTCCACCTCCGACACATATATCCTCTTGGTCAATCTTTCCTCACTCATCCTCTCCATGTACCCAAACCACTTCAAAACACCCTCTTCTGCTCTCTCAACCACGCTCTTTTTATTTCCACACATCTCTCTTACCCTTACGTTACTCACTCGATCAAACCACCTCACACCACACATTGTCCTCAAACATCTCATTTCCAGCACATCCATCCTCCTGCGCACAACTCTATCCATAGCCCACGCCTCGCAACCATACAACATTGTTGGAACCACTATTCCTTCAAACATACCCATTTTTGCTTTCCGAGATAATGTTCTCGACTTCCACACATTCTTCAAGGCCCCCAGGATTTTCGCCCCCTCCCTCACCCTATGATCCACTTCCGCTTCCATGGTTCCATCCGCTGCCAGATCCACTCCCAGATATCTAAAACACTTCACTTCCTCCAGTTTTTCTCCATTCAAACTCACCTCCCAATTGACTTGACCCTCAACCCTACTGTACCTAATAACCTTGCTCTTATTCACATTTACTCTTAACTTTCTTCTTCCACACACTTTTCCAAACTCAGTCACCAGCTTCTGCAGTTTCTCACATGAATCAGCCACCAGCGCTGTATCATCAGCGAACAACAACTGACTCACTTCCCAAGCTCTCTCATCCCCAACAGACTTCATACTTGCCCCTCTTTCCAAAACTCTTGCATTTACCTCCCTAACAACCCCATCCATAAACAAATTAAACAACCATGGAGACACCACACACCCCTGCCGCAAACCTACATTCACTGAGAACCAATCACTTTCCTCTCTTCCTACACGTACACATGCCTTACATCCTCGATAAAAACTTTTAACTGCTTCTAAGAACTTTCCTCCCACACCATATATTCTTAATACCTTCCACAGAGCATCTCTATCAACTCTATCATATGCCTTCTCCAGTTCCATTATTATTTTTATATTATACTTTGTCGCTGTCTCCCGCGTTTTGCGAGGCAGCGCAAAGGAACAGCCGCGAAAGAAATGCCACCCCCCCTCCCATACACATGTATATACATACGTCCACACCACGCAAATATACATACCTACTCATGCTTATCATGGTTTTTCCCCAGACGCTTCACATGCTCCTGTTCAATCGCTGACAGCACGTCACCCCGGTATACACATCGCTCCAATTCACTCATTCTTGCCCTCCTTTCACCCTCCTGCTGGTTCAGGCCCCGATCACTCTAAATCTTTGTCACTCCATCTTTCCACCTCCAATTTTGGTTCCTCTTCTCCTCGTTCCCTCCTCCTCCGACAATAGATCTCTTGGTCTATCTTTCCTCATCTCATTCAGCTTCCAGGGTACCCAAACAACCACTTCATAATAACACCCTCTTCTGCTATCTCATCCACGCTCTTTGTTTTCCACGCATCTTCTTATCCTTACGTTACTCACTCGATCAAAAACCCCCTCACACTCACATTGTCCTCTAACATCTCATTTCCAGCACATCCATCCTCCTGCGCACAACTCTATCCATAGCCCACGCCTCGCAACCATAAACATTGTTGGGAACCCACTATTCCTTCAAAACATACCCATTTTTGTTTTCCGAGAAATGTTCTCGACTTCCACCACGTCTTCATGGCCCCCAGGATTTTCGCCCCCTCCCTCACCCTATGATCCACTTCCGCTTCATGGTGCCATCCGCTGCCAGATCCACTCCAGATATCTTAAAACACTTCACTTCCTCCAGGTTTTCTCCTTCAAAACTCACCTCCAATGACTTGACCCTCAACCCTTACTGTACTAATTACCTTGCTCTATTCCACATTTACTCTTAACTTTCTTCTTACCACACACTTTTCAAAACATCAGTCACCAGCTTCTGCCAGTTTCTCCATGATATCAGCCACCGCGCTGTATCATAAGCGAACCAACATCTGACTCATTCCAAGCTCTCTCATCCCAACAGACTTCATACTTGCCCCTCTTTCCAAAACTCCTTGCATTTACCTCCCTAACAACCCATCAATAAACAAATTAAACAACCATGGAGACACCACACACCCCTGCAGACAAACCTACATTCACTGGAGAACAATCCACTTTTTCCTCTCTTCCTACACGTACACATGTTACTCCTCGATAACAAACTTTTTTAATGCTTCTTAGAATCTTGCCTCCCACACCATATATTTTTAAAATACCTTCCATCAGAAGCATTCTATCAATTATCATTATGCCTTCTCCAGATCCTGTAGTGAGTGGTGGGATGAAGAAGTAAGAGTATAGGTGAAAGAGAAGAGAGAGGCATTTGGACGATTTTTGCAGGGAAAAAATGCAATTGAGTGGGAGATGTATAAAAGAAAGAGACAGTGAGGTCTCAAGAGAAAGGTGCAAGAGGTGGTACATTAGAGTTTTTCATTAAATTATAGGGAGAATAAAAAGATGTTTCGTAAGGCATGGTAAATAAAGTGCGTTAAGAACAAGGCAGCAAATGGGAACTTCAGATGAAGGCCGCAAATGGGGAGGATCTGCATAACAAGTGTGGTGATGTGAGGAAGATGGTGTGATTATTTTTGAAGGTTTGTGAGTGTGGTTAGATGATAGAGTCGGCAGATATTGGGTGTTTTGGTCGAGGTGGTGTGCAAAGTGAGAGGGTTGGGGGAAAATTGATTTGGAAAAACAGAGAAGGGTAGTGAAAGCTTTGCGTGAAGATTGAAAGCCGGCAAGGCAGCAGGTTTGGTGGTATTGCAGTGGAATTATTAAAAAAAAAAGGGGTTGAACTGTATTGTTGACTGGTTGGTAAGGTTATTTAATGTATGTATGGTCTCATGGTGAGTGCCTGAGGATAGGCGGAATACGTGCTTAAGATGCCATTGTACAAAGGCAAAGGGGATATAAGAGTGATGTGCTCAAATTACAGAGGTATATTAGTTTGTGAGTATCCTGGTAAAAATTATATGCTGCTAGGGTTATTGATTGAGAGGGTGAGGGCATGTCACAGAGGCTTCCGATTGGGGTAAGAGCAATGGAACTCAGCGCCTCCCACGTGGAGTGTTGTCTATATCATCCTGTCGTCTCAGCTGATGGTCAGCCATCTTGCCAACACCAACGTGGAGGTCATCCTGTCGACTACTCCAGAGACGCACCATCAGCAGCCGTGGCGACAACCCAGACGTCAGCATCGCGGGGGTCAAAACCCCTTTTTGCTCACTCAACTTTCCTGCTAGGAACCCCTACTCTGCCAGTCTACACCTCGCTACACCCCGCCCAAGGGCCCCTACTTGAAAAAGTATACACCTAGCTACACCCAGGGCCCGGCCCCCTTCTCTGAACCCCGTCTCCACCTTTGCTATTACCCAGCCCGTCGTACTCTTCACACTTCTCCACCCGGCTTTCACCCAGCCAGCCGCTCTCTGCACCCCCTTCTCCACCCCCGCTAAAACCCAGCCAGCGTTTCTCTGGGACCCCTCTTCACCTCCCTACACCAAGCCAGCCCCTATTTGCACACGCTTCACCTCGCTTTAAACCCCCCCAGCCGTACCTTTCACAAATCTTCACCCGCTTACACCCCGGGCCGGTGCTACTCTGCCAAAGTCTCCCCCCGCTAACCCAGCCCGTCGCTTAAAATTGAAAAAAAGCTTCCCTCGCAAAAAAAACCGCCAGGGGCTACTGTGCCCCACGTTTTTTCCCTCGTTACCCCAGCCAGGGCGTACTCTGCACCAAAGTCTTCACCTCCCTTCACCAAGCCAGCCGTACTCTGCACAGTCTTCACCTTTGCTAACACAGCCGCCCCCTACTTGCACACGTCTTACCCGCTACAACCAGCCGGGGCTACTCTGCCACGTCTCCACCTCCCCACAACCCCCCAGTCCAACTCTTTCACACGTCTTCCCCTCGCTAAAAACCCCGCCCAGCCGTACTGTGCACACGTTTTTCACCTCGAAAACCCACCAACGGTTTCTCTGAACAGCTTCACCTCCCAAAAACGAAGCCAAGGCCCCTACTCTGCACAAAAAGGGCCCTTACCTCGCTACAACCCCGCCGGGCCCCCCTCTGGGACACGTTCCCCCACCTAACTTAAAAAAACCCACCAGCCCCTACTCTGCACACGTCCACCTCGCCAAAACCCCCCCCTCGCTACCCTGCAAACGTCTTCACCTCGCTTAAAAACCCAGCCACCCCTACTCTCCCCAAAAGTTTAAACCCCCCTACCCCCCCCCAGCCCGACGCAAATCTGCACAAAGTCTTCCCCCTTGCTACACCCAGCCAGCCGCCCACTTGCACACGTTTTCCACCTCGCAAAACCCAGCCGCCCCCTACTTGCAAAAGTCTTCACCTCGCTACACCCAGCGAGCCGGGTACCTGCACATTGGGCTTCACCTCGCTACAAACCCCGGGCCCGCCGCTACTCCCGCACCCCGTTTTTCACTCGCTAAAAAAACCCCCAGCCCCTACTCTGCACACGTCTTCAGCTCGCTACACCAGCTAGCCCGCTCCATCAGGCACACGTCTTATCACGCTACACCCAGCCAGCCGCTACTCTGCACAATAAAAACAATCTTGAGCGTCTTCACCTCGCTAACACACCCAGCCAGATCGCTACACTGCACACGTCTTCACGCTCAGGTACACCCAGCCAACCGCTACTCTGCACTCGTCTTCACCTCTCGCTACACATCCCAGACCAGTCGCTAACTCTGCACACGTCTCACCTCGCTACAACCCACCAGCCGCTACACTGCACACAGCTTCAAACCTCGCTACACCCAGCCAGCCGCTCTCTTGAACACGTCTACACTTCGCTACACCCAGCCAGTCGCTACTCTGCACACTTCTCCACCTGGCTAGACCGAGCCTTGCCGCTACTCTGCACACGTCTTCACCTCGTACACCCAGCCAGCGCTACTCTTGCACAATTGTCTTCACCTCGTAAAACCAGCCAGACGCTACTCTGCCACTCGTCTTCACCTCGCTACACCCAGCCAGACGCTACTCTGCACACGTCTTCACCCTCGTACC
>NW_027265285.1:0-11005 GCF_036320965.1 Panulirus ornatus
ACATCCCCCTCTCCCCTCATGTGTGCAAGGTAGCACTAGGAAAAGACAACAAAGGCCCCATTCATTCACACTCAGTCTCTAGCTGTCATGCAATAATGCCCGCAACCACAGCTCCCTTTCCACATCCAGGCCCCACACAACTTTCCATGGTTTACCCCAGATGCTTCACATGCCCTGATTCAATCCACTGACAGCACATCGACCTCGGTAAACCACATCGAACCAATTCACTCTATTCCTTGCCCGCCTTTCACCCTCCTGCATGTCCAGGCCCCGATCACTCAAAATCTTTTTCACTCCATCTTTCCACCTCCAATTTGGTCTCCCACTTCTCCTCGTTCCCTCCACCTCCGACACATATATCCTCTTGGTCAATCTTTCCTCACTCATTCTCTCCATGTGCCCAAACCATTTCAAAACACCCTCTTCTGCTCTCTCAACCACGCTCTTTTTATTTCCACACATCTCTCTTACCCTTACGTTACTTACTCGATCAAACCACCTCACACCACACATTGTCCTCAAACATCTCATTTCCAGCACATCCATCCTCCTGCGCACAACTCTATCCATAGCCCACGCTTTTCAACCATACATCATTGTTGGAACCACTATTCCTTCAAACATACCCATTTTTGCTTTCAGAGATAATGTTCTCGACTTCCACACATTCTTCAAGGCTCCCAGAATTTTTGCCACCTCCCCCACCCTATGATTCACTTCCGCTTCCATGGATCCATCCGCTGCCAGATCCACTCCCAGATATCTAAAACACTTTACTTCCTCCTGTTTTTCTCCATTCAAACTTACCTCCCAATTGACTTGACACTCAACCCTACTGTACCTAATAACCTTGCTCTTATTCACATTTACTCTTAACTTTCTTCTTTCACACACTTTACCAAACTCAGTCACCAGCTTCTGCAGTTTCTCACATGAATCAGCCACCAGCGCTGTATCATCAGCGAACAACAACTGACGCACTTCCCAAGCTCTCTCATCCCCAACAGACTTCATACTTGCCCCTCTTTCCAAAACTCTTGCATTCACCTCCCTAACAACCCCATCCATAAACAAATTATATATCTATTTTCCTACATTTAGTCACTGTCTCCTGCATTAGTGAGGTAGTGCAGAGAAACAGACGAATGAATGGCCCAACCCACCCACATACACATGTATATACATAAATGCCTACACATGCACATATATACATATGCATTTTAACATATTAAACAACCATGGCGACATCACACACCCCTGCCGCAAACCTACATTCACTGAGAACCAATCACTTTCTTCTCTTCCTACACGTACACATGCCTTACATCCTCGATAAAAACTTTTCACTGCTTCTAACAACTTGCCTCCCACACCATATATTCTTAATACCTTCCACAGAGCATCTCTATCAACTCTATCATATGCCTTCTCCAGATCCATAAATGCTACATACAAATCCATTTGCTTTTCTAAGTATTTCTCACATACATTCTTCAAAGCAAACACCTGATCCACACATCCTCTACCACTTCTGAAACCACACTGTTCTTCCCCAATCTGATGCTCTGTACATGCCTTCACCCTCTCAATCAATACCCTCCCACATAATTTACGAGGAATACTCAACAAACTTATACCTCTGTAATTTGAGCACTCACTCTTATCCGCTTTGCCTTTGTACAATGGCACTATGCAAGCATTCCGCCAATCCTCAGGCACCTCACCATGAGTCATACATACATTAAATAACCTTACCAACCAGTCAATAATACAGTCACCCCCTTTTTTAATAAATTCCACTGCAATACCATCCAAACTTGCTGCCTTGCCGGCTTTCATCTTCCGCAAAGTTGTTCATTTTGTTTATGGATGGGGTTGTTAGGGAGGTAAATGCAAGAGTTTTGGAAAGAGGGGCAAGTATGAAGTCTGTTGGGGATGAGAGAGCTTGGGAAGTGAGTCAGTTGTTCGCTGATGATACAGCGCTGGTGGCTGATTCATGTGAGAAACTGCAGAAGCTGGTGACTGAGTTTGGTAAAGTGTGTGAAAGAAGAAAGTTAAGAGTAAATGTGAATAAGAGCAAGGTTATTAGGTACAGTAGGGTTGAGGGTCAAGTCAATTGGGAGGTAAGTTTGAATGGAGAAAAACTGGAGGAAGTAAAGTGTTTTACATATCTGGGAGTGGATCTGGCAGCGGATGGAACCATGGAAGCGGAAGTGGATCATAGGGTGGGGGGAGGGGGCGAAAATCCTGGGAGCCTTGAAGAATGTGTGGAAGTCGAGAACATTATCTCGGAAAGCAAAAATGGGTATGTTTGAAGGAATAGTGGTTCCAACAATGTTGTATGGTTGCGAGGCGTGGGCTATGGATAGAGTTGTGCGCAGGAGGATGGATGTGCTGGAAATGAGATGTTTGAGGACAATGTGTGGTGTGAGGTGGTTTGATCGAGTAAGTAACGTAAGGGTAAGAGAGATGTGTGGAAATAAAAAGAGCGTGGTTGAGAGAGCAGAAGAGGGTGTTTTGAAATGGTTTGGGCACATGGAGAGAATGAGTGAGGAAAGATTGACCAAGAGGATATATGTGTCAGAGGTGGAGGGAACGAGGAGAAGTGGGAGACCAAATTGGAGGTGGAAAGATGGAGTGAAAAAGATTTTGTGTGATCGGGGCCTGAACATGCAGGAGGGTGAAAGGAGGGCAAGGAATAGAGTGAACTGGATCGATGTGGTATACCGGGGTTGATGTGCTGTCAGTGGATTGAATCAGGGCATGTGAAGCGTCTGGGGTAAACCATGGAAAGCTGTGTAGGTATGTATATTTGCGTGTGTGGACGTATGTATATACATGTGTATGGGGGGGGTTGGGCCATTTCTTTCGTCTGTTTCCTTGCGCTACCTCGCAAACGCGGGAGACAGCGACAAAGTATAAAAAAAAAAAAAAAAAAAAAAAAAAAACACATATTAATACATAATTTGGAAATACCACTAAAACTAAGAGAGACTCTAGATAAAATATATAGTTTAGATTAAGCAAATTAATTTAAGTCATAATACACTACCCTTACTTTCATAAAGAAAAAGGAACAGATAAAAGCAAAAAAGTTTGAAGGATTGTATCCATGGTGTGTAAATCATGGAAAGACTATATGAACAAAGACTGTGATATTTCTAAGGGTCAAATAAGGTAACAATATATGTATTCATATATAAAGGTAACGGATTCATTTAAAAGAACAAATGACAGTTTGTAGGACAGATATAAATACACATTTTTACAAGTCAGTGATTGAAACATATGTCTATAAAGTGCAGAATACAGGCAATAGTTGGAAAATTACTGTCAGAAACCAACATCCATTTTATCTTTCAAATTTCCATGATCATGGAAATATATTGGCACAAAAATACATTACGTATCCTCATGTAGACATGATAAACATAATATTTAAGACTACAGTTTGTATCATTAATAAATGCACAAATTACGAGGACAGTTTTCTGTATGGGAACTATGATTTGGAGCTCAAGTGGAAGAGCTGTTATTTCTGAAAGCATATCATTATATGTTGATAACCACTGCATAAGCTGCCTTCAACCTTTTAATTTTTCAAAAGAAGGAACAGAGAATGAAGCCAAATGAGGATATTTCCTCTATGGCTTAGTCCTTTGTCCTTCATGCTACCTCGCTGATGCGGGAAATGGCGAATATGCTTAAAAAATGTTTATAAAATTTATTACAATATTTTGGTCGAGGTGGTGTGCAAAGTGAGAGGGTTAGGGAAAATGATTTGGTAAACAGAGAAGAGGTAGTAAAAGCTTTGCGGAAGATGAAAGCCGGCAAGGCAGCAGGTTTGGATGGTATTGCAGTGGAATTTATTAAAAAAGGGGGTGACTGTATTATTGACTGGTTGGTAAGGTTATTTAATGTATGTATGACTCATGGTGAGGTGCCTGAGGATTGGCGGAATGCTTGCATAGTGCCATTGTACAAAGGCAAAGGGGATAAGAGTGAGTGCTCAAATTACAGAGGTATAAGTTTGTTGAGTATTCCTGGTAAATTATATGGAAGGATATTGATTGAGAGGGTGAAGGCATGTACAGAGCATCAGATTGGGGAAGAGCAGTGTGGTTTCAGAAGTGGTAGAGGATGTGTGGATCAGGTGTTTGCTTTGAAGAATGTATGTGAGAAATACTTAGAAAAGCAAATGGATTTGTATGTAGCATTTATGGATCTGGAGAAGGCATATGATTGCGAGTTGATAGAGATGCTCTGTGGAAGGTATTAAGAATATATGGTGTGGGAGGCAAGTTGTTAGAAGCAGTGAAAAGTTTTTATCGAGGATGTAAGGCATGTGTACGTGTCGGAAGAGAGGAAAGTGATTGGTTCTCAGTGAATGTAGGTTTGCGGCAGGGGTGTGTGATGTCTCCATGGTTGTTTAATTTGTTTATGGATGGGGTTGTTAGGGAGGTGAAAGCAAGAGTTTTGGAAAGAGGGGCAAGTATGAAGTCTGTTGGGGATGAGGGAGCTTGGGAAGTGAGTCAGTTGTTGTTCGCTGATGATACAGCGCTGGTGGCTGATTCATGTGAGAAAATGCAGAAGCTGGTGACTGAGTTTGGTAAAGTGTGTGAAAGAAGAAAGTTAAGAGTAAATGGGAATAAGAGCAAGGTTATTAGGTACAGTAGGGTTGAGGGTCAAGTCAATTGGGAGGTAAGTTTGAATGGAGAAAAACTGGAGGAAGTAAAGTGTTTTAGATATCTGGGAGTGGATCTGGCAGCGGATGGAACCATGGAAGCGGAAGTGGATCATAGGGTGGGGGAGGGGGCGAAAAGTCGAGAATATTATCTCGGAAAGCAAAAATGGGCATGTTTGAAGGAATAGTGGTTCCAACAATGTTGTATGGTTGCGAGGCGTGGGCTATGGATAGAGTTGTGCGCAGGAGGATGGATGTGCTGGACATGAGATGTTTGAGGACAATGTGTGGTGTGAGGTGGTTTGATCAAGTAAGTAACGTAAGGGTAAGAGAGATGTGTGGAAATAAAAAGAGCGTGGTTGAGAGAGCAGAAGAGGGTGTTTTGAAATGGTTTGGGCACATGGAGAGAATGAGTGAGGAAAGATTGACCAAGAGGATATATGTGTCGGAAGTGGAGGAATGAGGAGAAGTGGGAGACCAAATTGGAGGTGGAAAGATGGAGTGAAAAAGATTTTGTGTGATCGGGGCCTGAACATGCAGGAGGGTGAAAGGAGGGCAAGGAATAGAGTGAATTGGAGCGATGTGGTATACCGGGGTTGACGTGCTGTCAGTGGATTGAATCAGGGCATGTGAAGCGTCTGGGGTAAACCATGAAAAGCTGTGTAGGTATGTATATTTGCGTGTGTGGACGTATGTATATACATGTGTATGGGGGTGGTTTGGGCCATTTCTTTCGTCTATTTCCTTGCGCTACCTCGCAAACGCGGGAGACCGGAAAAAAAAAAAATTTATATTATTTTATTTTGCTTTGTCGCTGTCTCCCGTGTCTGTGAGGTAGCGCAAGGAAATAGATGAAAGAAATGGCCAACCCACCCCCATACACATGTATATACATACACGTCCACACACGCAAATATACATACCTATACATCTCAATGTACACATATATATACACACACAGACACATACATATATACCCACGCACACAATTCACACTGTCTGCCTTTATTCATTCCCATCGCCACCTCGCCACACATGGAATACCATCCCCCTCCCCCTCATGTGTGCGAGGTAGCGCTAGGAAAAGACAACAAAAGCCCCATTCGTTCACACTCAGTCTCTAGCTGTCATGCAATAATGCCCAAAACCACAGCTCCCTTTCCACATCCAGGCCCCACACAACTTTCCATGGTTTACCCCAGACTCTTCACATGCCCTGATTCAATCCACTGACAGCACGTCAACCCCAGTATACCACATCGATCCAATTCACTCTATTTCTTGCCCGCCTTTCACCCTTCTGCATGTTCAGGCCCCGATCACTCAAAATCTTTTTCACTCCATCTTTCCACCTCCAATTTGGTCTCCCACTTCTCCTCGTTCCCTCCACCTCTGACACTTATATCCTCTTGGTCAATCTTTCCTCACTCATTCTCTCCATGTGCCCAAACCATTTTAAAACACCCTCTTCTGCTCTCTCAACCACGCTCTTTTTATTTCCACACATCTCTCTTACCCTTACATCACTTACTCAATCAAACCACCTCACACCACACATTGTCCTCAAACATCTCATTTCCAGCACATCCACCCTCCTGCGCACAATTCTATCCATAGCCCACGCCTCGCAACCATACAACATTGTTGGAACCACAATTCCTTCATACATAATCCCTGGGGATATGGGAGAGAGTATACCTCCCATGCATTCCTCACGAATCGTAGAAGACGACTAAAGGGGACAGGAGCGGGGGGCTAGAAACCCTCCCCTCCTTGTATTTTAACTTTCTAAACGGGAAACAGAAGGAGACACGCGGGAGTACTCATCCTCCTCGCAGGCTCAGTTTGGGGTGTTTATATGTGTGTGGATGTAACCAAGATGAGAAAAAAAGGAGAGATAGGTAGTATGTTTGAAGAAAGGAACCTGGATGTTTTGGCTCTGAGTGAAATGAAGCTCAAGGGTAAAGGGTAAGAGTGGTTTGGGAATGTCTTGGGGGTAAAGTTAGGGGTTAGTGAGAGGACAAGAGCAAGGGAAGGAGTAGCACTTCTGCTGAAACTGGAGTGGTGGGAGTATGTGATAAAGTGTAAGAAAGTAAACTCTAGATTGATATGGGTAAAACTGAAAGTGGATGGAGAGAGATGGGTGATTATTGGTGCATATGCACCTGGGCATAAGAAGAAAGATCATGAGAGGCAAGTCTTTTGGGAGAAGCTGAGTGAGTGTGTTAGTAGTTTTGATGAATGAGACAGGGCTATAGTGATGGGTGATTTGAATGCAAAGGTGAGTAATGTGGCAGTTGAGGGAATAATTGGTGTACATGGAGTGTTCAGTGTTGTAAATGAAATGAAGAGCTTGTGGATTTATGTGCTGAAAAAGGATTAGTGATTGAGAATACCTGGTTTAAAAAGAGAGATATACATAAGTATACGTATGCAAGTAGGAGAGATGGCCAGAGAGCGTTATTTGGATTACGTGTTAATTGATAGGAGCACGAAAGAGACTTTTGATGTCATTGTGCTGAGAGGTGCAACTGGAGACATGTCTGATCATTATTTTGTGGAGGCGAAGGTGAAGATTTGTAGAGGTTTTCAGAAAAGAAGAGAGAGTGTTGGGGTGAAGAGAGTGGTGAGAGTAAGTGAGCTTGGGAAGGAGACTTGTGTAAGGAAGTACAAGGAGTGACTGAGTAAAGAATGGAAAAAGGTGAGAACAAAGGACGTAAGGGGAGTTGAGGAGGAACGGGATGTATTTAGGGAAGCAGTGATGGCTTGTGCAAAAGATACTTGTGGCATGAGAAGTGTGGAAGGTGGGCAGATTAGAAAGGGTAGTGAGTGGTGGGATGAAGAAGTAAGATTATTAGTGAAAGAGAAGAGAGGCATTTGGACGATTTTTGCAAGAAAATAATACAAATGACTGGGAGATGTATAAAAGAAAGAGGCAGGAGGTCAAGAGAAAGGTGCAAGAGGTGAAAAAGAGGGCAAATGAGAGTTGGGGTGAGAGAGTATCATTAAATTTTAGGGAGAATAAAAAGATATTTCAAAGCAAACACCTGATCCACACATCCTCTACCACTTCTGAAACCACACTGCTCTTCCCCAATCTGATACTGTGTACATGCCTTCACCCTCTCAATCAATACCCTCCCATATAATTTCCCAGGAAAACTCAACATACTTATACCTCTGTAATTTGAGCACTCACTTTTATCCCCTTTGCCTTTGCACAATGGCACTATGCAAGCCATTAAAAAAACAGCTACAGATTAATTCAAATAAAATATGCATCACCTATGAAAATAATGTTTTAGACTTTTTCTAGGGTTCTGGTAAAGTGTTCAAAGTACAAAAGAAATGTTATGACAAAATGGTTTTGTTTTAGGTACCCACTGCCAGAGTCCTAATGCCTACAGATTTCTTTGGAAACATTTTTGCTTTGACTTTTGTAGGTACATTGCAAAGATGGTTCTGTGAAATTGATATGAATGTAGGTTGGATTACCCACACACTAAGTATGTTGAGAGATAAAGCTGGGAAGATCAAGACAAGAGGAAAAATTGTGTGGCATATTTTTGATGGCATGAGTCTTATGGAATATGAATTTTATTATTAGAGAACAAATTTTATCATTGGAAGGGAAGATTTTGGAGAACTTGGAAGGTCAGAGAATTTGGCAAATAATGCATTAGCATTCACAGTCAAGGAACTAATTGAAAAGTGGAAAGAAGTATTGTTATTTTTCTAAGATGAAGATATAGATAGTGATATTTTACAAACAGTGCTTGAAAGTGCAGACATAAAGTACAGGAAACTGGATTTTGTGTCAAATTTACTGTATGTAATTAGGATTCTGTTCATAGATCAGTTTTTGGAAAACAGCATGGGCAAAGAAAATTTCTTTTTCTTTGTTAACAATGTGCAGGGCCTTCTTTTCACAACTTGAGAAAATAGTATATCGGAATAAAGTTTAACGTAATTTCATGTAGGTATTAAGTATCTATATTTATTATCCTTAACTGCCGTTTCCAGTGTCATTGAGGTAGGGCAGGGAAACAGACAAAGAATGGGCGAACCACCCACATACACACACACACATATATTATATTCTATTTATTTATTTTGCTTTGTCGCTGTCTCCCGAAACCACAGCTAACTTTCCACATCCAGCACCACACAACTTTCCATGGTTTACCCCAGACGATTCACATGCCCTGGTTCAATCCATTGACAGCACGTTGACCCCAGTATACCACATCGTTCCAATTCACTCTATTCCTTGCACGCCTTTCACCCTCCTGCATGTTCAGAGCCACGATCACTCAAAATCTTTTTCACTCCATCTTTCCACCTCCAATTTGGTCTCCCACTTCCCGTTCCATCCACCTCTGACATATATCCTCTTGGTCAATCTTTCCTCACTCATTCTCTCCATGTGGCCAAACCATTTCAAAACACCCTCTTCTGCTCTCTCAACCACACTCTTTTTATTTCCACACATCTCTCTTACCCTTACATTACTTACTCGATCAAACCACCTCACAACACATATTGTCCTCAAACATCTCATTTCCAGCACATCCACCCTCCTCCGCACAACTCTATCCATAGCCCACGCCTCGCAACCATACAACATTGTTGGAACCACTATTCCTTCAAAAATACCCATTTTTGCTTTCCGAGATAATATTCTCGACTTCCAAACATTCTTCAAGGCTCCCAGGATTTTCACCCCCTCCCCCACCCTATGATTCACTTCCGCTTCCATGGTTCCATCTGCTGCCAGATCCACTCCCAGATATCTAAAACACTTTACTTCCTCCAGTTTTTCTCCATTCAAACTTACCTCCCAATTGAATTGACCCTCAACCCTACTGTACCTAATAACCTTGCTCTTATTCACATGTACTCTTAACTTTCTTCTTTCACACACTTTACCAAACTCAGTCACCAGCTTCTGCAGTTTCTTACATGAATCAGCCACCAGCGCTGTATCATCAGCGAACAACAACTGACTCACTTCCCAAGCTCTCTCATCCACAACAGACTGCATACTTGCCCCTCTTTCCAAAACCCTTGCATTCACCTCCATAACAACCCCATACATAAACAAATTAAACAACCACGGAGACATCACACACCCCTGCCGCAAACCTACATTCACTGGAAACCATCACTTTCCTCTTCTTCCTACACGTACTCATGCCTTACATCCTCGAAAAAAACTTTTCACTGCTTCTAACAACTGATTTGCCTCCGCACACCTTTATATTCTTAAAAACCCTTCCCCAGAGCATCTTCTCCATCAGAACTCGATCATATGCCTTCTCCAGATCCATAAATGATACATACAAATCCTTCGTTTTTTTCTAAGTATTTCTCACATACATTCCAAAACAAACACCGATCCACACATCCGCTATCACTTCTGAATGAGTGTGTTTAGTGTGTTTTATGATGCACAAGACCGGTTATAGTGATAGGGGTATTTGAATGCAAAGGTGATAATGTGCAGATTTGAGGAAATAATGGTATAACAAGGAGTGTTCAGTGTTGTAATGGCAATGGTGAAGGCTTGTAATTTATGTGCTGAAAAAGAATGGTATTTGGGAATACCGGTTTAAAAAGCGAGATATACATAATACGAACGTACGTAGGAGAGATTGGCCAGAGAGCGTTATTCGGATTACATGTTAATTGATAGACACACAGAAAGAAAGCTTTTGGATGTTAATGATCTGAGAGGTGCAACTGAGGGATGACTGATCATATCTTGTGGAGGCGAAGGAGAAGATATTGTAAGGGTTTTTCAGAAAAGAAGAGAGAATTTGGGTGAAGAGAGTGGTAAGAGTAAGTGAGCTTGGAAGGAGACTTGTGTGAGAAGTACCAGAGAAGACTGAGTAACAGAATGGAAAAAGGTGAGAACAAAGGAGGTAAGGGGAGTGGGGGAGGAATGGGATTATTTAGGGAAGCAGTGATGGTGCTTGCACAAAAGGAATGCTTGTGGCATGAGAAAAGTGGGAGGTGGGTTGATTAGTAAAGGTAGTGAGTGGTGGATGAGAAAGTAAGGATATTATTGTGAAAGATGATGAGAGAGGCATTTGGACGATTTTTTGAGGGAAAACAATGCAGTAGTTGAGTGGGAGAGTGTTATAAAAGAAAGAGGCAGGGAGGTCAGAGAAAGGTGCAAGAGGTGAAAGAGGGCCAAATGAGAGTTGGGAGTGAGAGAGTTTCATTAAATTTTAGGGAGAATACAAAGGTGTTTTGTGAAGGAGGTTAAATAAAGTGCGTAAGACATGGGAGCAAATGGGGAACTTCAGTGAAGGG